>NC_088402.1:2292682-2295182 GCF_034236695.1 Oncorhynchus nerka
CTGTAGCTAAGATGGGGAGAAGTCTGTCCATAATAAAGAACTGCTCTACTTTCTAAACAGCACTGTCATCAAGGCAGGTCCTACAGGCCCTAGTTTCTACTTTCTAAACAGCACTGTCATCAAGGCAGGTCCTACAGGCCCTAGTTTCTACTTTCTAAACAGCACTGTCATCAAGGCAGGTCCTACAGGCCCTAGTTTCTACCTTCTCAACAACACTATCAACAAGGCAGGTCCTACAGGCCCTAGTTTTTGTTGCATCTGGACTACTGTTCAACCGTATGGTCGGATGCTACAGAGGGACCTCGGAAAATTACAATTGGCTCAGAACAGGGCAACACGGCTGGCCCTCTAATGTACACAGAGACCTAACATGAATAATATGCATGTAAATCTCTCATGGCTCAAAGTGGAGGAGAGATTGACTTCATCACTACTTGTTTTTGTAAGAAGTGTTGACATGCTGAATGCACAACATATCAATTTTTAAACTACTAGCACACAGCTCGGACACCCATACATTCCCCACTAGATATGCCACCAGAGATCTCCAGAACAGACTATGGGAGGCACACAGTACTAAATAGAGCCCTGACTACATGGAACTCTATTCCACATCAGATAACTGATGCAGCAGTAGAATCAGATTTAAAAACCAGATAAATACACCTTAAGGAACAGCGGGGACTCTGAAGTGACACACACACACAGGTACAGACACATACACATGATAAGACACGCACTCTACACACGTACACATGGATTTTGTATTGTAGATATGTGTAGATAGCAAAAAAACAAAAATGCACACAGGAACTCGATATCCCAAAACACCCCACGGCACATTTTAAATTAAGTGCTTAATAAAATAGAGTAGTATTTATACAGAGTAGTAAACATAATGTTTTGCTGGTTAAAGCCAGGTTTTTTCTGGTTGGTTTGCAACATCTCACAACCTAGATCCTAAATGTTTAATCTTGTGAACTAAGTTTATTTAGTGGCCTGAGGGAACACAATGTGTCATGTATAATGTTTGAAATGGTACAGTGGCAAGAAAAAAGTATGCGAACCCTTTGAAATACCTGGATTGCTGCATACATTTGGTCATCAAATTTGATCTGATCTTCATCTAGGTCACAATAGACAAACACAGTCTGCTTAAACTAATAAAACGCCAACAATGATTTGTTTTCATGTCTTTATTGAACACACCGTATAAACATTCAGGATGGACCCTTTAAATAACTCTTTGACCCTCCTTTGGAGCAATAACCTCAACCAAATGTTTTCTGTTGTTGCAGATCAGACCTGCACAATGGTCAGGAGGAATTTGGGCAATTCTCTTTGAAAAACTGTTTCATATTTTTGGGATGTCTGGTGTGAACTGCTCTCTTGAGATCATACCACAGCATCTCAATCGGGTCAGGATTCTGACTGGGCCACTCCAGAAGGCGTATTTTCTTCAGTTGAAGCCATTCTGTTGTTGATAAACTTCTGTGTTTTGGGTCGTTGTCCTGTTGCATCACCTAACTTCTGTTGAGCTTCAATTGGTGGACAGACCTTACATTCTCCTGTAAAATGTATTGATAAACTTGGGAATTCATTTTTCCGTAGATGATAGCAAGCTGTCCAGGCCCTGAGGCAGTAAAGCAGCCCCAAACCATGAAGCTCCCTCCACCATACTTTACAGTTGGAATGAGGTGTTGATGTTGGTGTGCTGTGCTTTCTTTTCTCCACACATAGTGTTGTGTGTTTTCTTCCAAACAACTCAACTGTAGTTTCATCTGTCCATCAGAGAATTTTGTCAGTAGCGCTGTGGAACATCCAGCTGCACTTTTGCAAACTTCAGACATGCAGCAATGTTGTTTTTTTGGACAGCAATGGCTTCTCCCATGAGTCTACGATACGTTACAAGAATGGTGTTCGTCAACAGAGATGTTAGCATGTTTGAGATTTCTGTAAGTCTTTAGCTAACACTCTCCATTTATAGACCATTTGTCTTACCGTGGACTGATGAACATCAAGGCTTTTAGAGATACTTTTGTTACCCTTTCCAGCTTTATGCTGACTACTACTGCTGCTACTACTACTACTACTACTACTACTGCTACTACTACTGCTACTCCTCCTCCCACTACTGCTGCTACTACTACTACTACTGCTCTGCTACTACTACTACTACTACTACTACTGCTGCTACTACTGCTGCTACTACTACTACTGCTACTCCTCCTCCCGCTACTCCTCCTCCCACTACTACTGCTACTCCTCCTCCCACTACTGCTGCTACTACTACTGCTACTCCTCCTCCCACTACTACTGCTACTGCTACTCCCACTACTACTACTACTACTGCTGCTACTACTACTGCTACTCCTCCTCCCACTACTACTGCTACTCCTCCTCCCACTACTACTACTGCTACTCCTCCTCCCACTACTACTGCTACCCCTCCTCCCACTACTACTACTACTACTGCTGCTACTACTACTACTACTACTAC
>NC_088402.1:2300182-2302338 GCF_034236695.1 Oncorhynchus nerka
CTCCCACTACTACTTACTACTGCTACTACTGCTACTCCTCCTCCCACTACTACTACTACTACTGCTACTCCTCCTCCCACTGACTGCTACTACTACTACTACTACTGCTACTCCTCCTCCCACTACTACTGCTACTACTACTACTACTGCTGCTGCTACTGCTGCTGCTACTACTGCTGTTACTACTACTGCTGCTACTGCTGCTGCTGCTGCTGCTACTGCTGCTACTGCTGCTGCTACTAGTACTGCTACTACTACTACTACTACTACTACTGCTACTCCTCCTACTACTACTACTACTACTACTACTACTACTACTACTGCTACCCCTCCTCCCACTACTACTACTACTACTACTGCTACTCCTCCTCCCACTACTACTGCTACTCCTCCTCCCACTACTACTGCTACTCCTCCTCCCACTACTACTACTACTGCTACTCCTCCTCCCACTACTACTACTACTGCTACTCCTCCTCCCACTACTGCTGCTACTACTACTGCTACTGCTGCTGCTACTACTACTGCTACTCCTCCTATTACTCCTCCTCCCACTACTACTGCTACTCCTCCTCCCACTACTACTGCTACTCCTCCTCCCACTACTACTGCTACTCCTCCTCCCACTACTACTACTACTACTACTGCTACTCCTCCTCCCACTACTGCTGCTACTACTACTGCTACTCCTCCTCCCACTACTACTACTACTCCTCCTCCCACTACTACTGCTACCCCTCCTCCCACTACTACTACTACTACTGCTGCTACTACTACTGCTACTCCTCCTCCCACTACTACTGCTACCCCTCCTCCCACTACTACTACTACTACTGCTGCTACTACTACTGCTACTCCTCCTACTGCTACTCCTCCTATTACTCCTCCTCCCACTACTACTGCTACTCCTCCTATTACTCCTCCTCCCACTACTACTGCTACTCCTCCCACTGCTACTACTACTACTGCTACTCCTCCTCCCACTGCTACTACTACTACTGCTACTCCTCCTCCCACTGCTACTACTACTACTGCTACTCCTCCTCCCACTACTGCTGCTACTACTACTGCTACTCCTCCTCCCACTACTGCTGCTACTACTGCTACTGCTACTGCTACTACTGCTGCTGCTACTACTACTGCTACTCCTCCTATTACTCCTCCTCCCACTACTACTGCTACTCCTCCTCCCACTACTGCTGCTACTACTAATGCTACTCCTCCTCCCACTACTACTACTACTGCTACTACTGCTACTCCTCCTCCCACTACTACTACTACTGCTACTCCTCCTCCCACTACTGCTACTGCTGCTACTCCTCCTCCCACTACTACTGCTACTACTACTGCTACTCCTCCTCCCACTACTACTGCTACTACTACTGCTACTCCTCCTCCCACTACTGATGCTACTACTACTACTACTGCTACTACTACTGCTACTCCTCCTCCCACTACTGCTACACCTGCTACTACTACTACTACTACTACTACTACTACTGCTACTCCTCCTCCCACTACTACTACTACTGCTACTCCTCCTCCCACTACTACTACTACTACTACTACTACTGCTACCTCCTCCCACTACTACTACTACTACTACTACTACTACTACTACTGCTGCTGCTACTACTACTACTACTACTACTACTACTACTACTGCTACTACTGCTACTCCTCCTCCCACTACTACTACTACTACTACTACTACTGCTACTCCTCCTCCCACTACTACTACTACTGCTACTACTGCTACTCCTCCTCCCACTACTACTACTACTGCTACTCCTCCCACTACTACTACTACTACTACTACTACTACTGCTACTACTACTGCTACTCCTCCTCCCACTACTACTACTACTGCTACTCCTCCTCCCACTACTACTACTACTGCTACTCCTCCTCCCACTACTACTACTACTACTGCTGCTGCTACTACTACTACTACTGCTACTAATACTACTACTACTACTACTGTTACCACTACTGCTACTACTACTACTACTACTACTCCTCCTCCCACTACTACTGCTACTACTACTGCTACTCCTCCTCCCACTACTACTGCTACTACTACTGCTACTCCTCCTCCCACTACTACTACTACTACTGCTGCTACTACTACTGCTACTCCTCCTCCCACTACTACT
>NC_088402.1:2302438-2482438 GCF_034236695.1 Oncorhynchus nerka
CACATGTCAGTACAGACACACAACCAGTAGGCCACATGTCAGTACATACAACCAGTAGGTCACATGTCAGTACATACACACAACCAGTAGGCCACATGTCAGTACATACAACCAGTAGGTCACATGTCAGTACATACACACAACCAGTAGGCCACATGTCAGTACAGACACACAACCAGTAAGCCACATGTCAGTACATACAACCAGTAGGTCACATGTCAGTACATACACACAACCAGTAGGCCACATGTCAGTACATACAACCAGTAGGTCACATGTCAGTACATACACACAACCAGTAGGCCACATGTCAGTACATACAACCAGTAGGTCACATGTCAGTACATACACACAACCAGTAGGTCACATGTCAGTACATACAACCAGTAGGTCACACGTCAGTACATACACACAACCAGTAGGTCACATGTCAGTACAGACACACAACCAGTAGGTCACATGTCAGTACACACAACCAGTAGGTCACATGTCAGTACATACACACAACCAGTAGGTCACATGTCAGTACACACAACCAGTAGGTCACATGTCAGTACACACATGTCAGTAGGTCACATGTCAGTACATACACACAACCAGTAGGTCACATGTCAGTACATACACACAACCAGTAGGTCACATGTCAGTACATACACACAACCAGTAGGTCACATGTCAGTACATACAACCAGTAGGTCACATGTCTGTACATACACACAACCAGTAGGCCACATGTCAGTACATACATACAACCAGTAGGTCACATGTCAGTACATAAACACAACCAGTAGGTCACATGTCAGTACATACACACAACCAGTAGGTCACATGTCAGTACATACATACAACCAGTAGGTCACATGTCAGTACAGTAGGTCACATGTCAGTAAAAACAACCAGTAGGTCACATGTCAGTACATACACACAACCAGTAGGTCACATGTCAGTACATACACACAACCAGTAGGTCACATGTCAGTACATACACACAACCAGTAGGTCACATGTCAGTACATACAACCAGTAGGTCACATGTCAGTACATACACACAACCAGTAGGTCACATGTCAGTACATACACACAACCAGTAGGTCACATGTCAGTACATACACACAACCAGTAGGTCACATGTCAGTACATACACACAACCAGTAGGTCACATGTCAGTACATACACACAACCAGTAGGACACACGTCAGTACACACAACCAGTAGGTCACATGTCAGTACATACAACCAGTAGGTCACATGTCAGTACACACAACCATTAGGTCACATGTCAGTACATACAACCAGTAGGTCACATGTCAGTACATACACACAACCAGTAGGTCACATGTCAGTACATACAACGAGTAGGTCACATGTCAGTACATACAACCAGTAGGTCACATGTCAATACATACATACAACCAGTAGGCCACATGTCAGTAGACACAACCAGTAGGTCACATGTCAGTACACACAACCAGTAGGTCACATGTCAGTACATACAACCAGTAGGTCACATGTCAGTACATACAACCAGTAGGTCACATGTCAGTACATACACACAACCAGTAGGTCACATGTCAGTACATACACACAACCAGTAGGTCACATGTCAGTACATACACACAACCAGTAGGTCACATGTCAGTACATACATACAACCAGTAGGTCACATGTCAGTACATACAACGAGTAGGTCACATGTCAGTACATACACACAACCAGTAGGTCACATGTCAGTACACACAACCAGTAGGTCACATGTCAGTACATACACACAACCAGTAGGCCACATGTCAGTACATACAACCAGTAGGTCACATGTCAGTACATACACACAACCAGTAGGCCACATGTCAGTACAGACACACAACCAGTAGGCCACATGTCAGTACATACAACCAGTAGGTCACATGTCAGTACATACACACAACCAGTAGGCCACATGTCAGTACATACAACCAGTAGGTCACATGTCAGTACATACACACAACCAGTAGGCCACATGTCAGTACATACAACCAGTAGGTCACATGTCAGTACATACACACAACCAGTAGGTCACATGTCAGTACATACAACCAGTAGGTCACACGTCAGTACATACACACAACCAGTAGGTCACATGTCAGTACAGACACACAACCAGTAGGTCACATGTCAGTACACACAACCAGTAGGTCACATGTCAGTACATACACACAACCAGTAGGTCACATGTCAATACACACAACCAGTAGGTCACATGTCAGTACACACATGTCAGTAGGTCACATGTCAGTACATACACACAACCAGTAGGTCACATGTCAGTACATACACACAACCAGTAGGTCACATGTCAGTACATACACACAACCAGTAGGTCACATGTCAGTACATACAACCAGTAGGTCACATGTCTGTACATACACACAACCAGTAGGCCACATGTCAGTACATACATACAACCAGTAGGTCACATGTCAGTACATACACACAACCTGTAGGTCACATGTCAGTACATACAACCAGTAGGTCACATGTCAGTACATACATACAACCAGTAGGTCACATGTCAGTAAAAACAACCAGTAGGTCACATGTCAGTACATTAACACAACCAGTAGGTCACATGTCAGTACATACAACCAGTAGGTCACATGTCAGTACATACACACAACCAGTAGGTCACATGTCAGTGCATACAACCAGTAGGTCACATGTCAGTACATACAACCAGTCGGTCACATGTCAGTACACACACACAACCAGTAGGTCACATGTCAGTACATACAACCAGTAGGTCACATGTCAGTAAAAACAACCAGTAGGTCACATGTCAGTACAAACACACAACCAGTAGGTCACATGTCAGTACATACACACAACCAGTAGGTCACATGTCAGTACATACACACAACCAGTAGGTCACATGTCAGTACACACAACCAGTAGGTCACATGTCAGTAAAAACAACCAGTAGGTCACATGTCAGTACATACACACAACCAGTAGGTCACATGTCAGTACATACACACAACCAGTAGGTCACATGTCAGTACATACACACAACCAGTAGGTCACATGTCAGTACATACACACAACCAGTAGGTCACATGTCAGTACATACAACCAGTAGGTCACATGTCAGTACACACAACCAGTAGGTCACATGTCAGTACATACAACCAGTAGGTCACATGTCAGTACATACAACCAGTAGGTCACATGTCAGTACATACACACAACCAGTAGGTCACATGTCAGTACATACAACCAGTAGGTCACATGTCAGTACATACATACAACCAGTAGGTAACATGTCAGTACATACAACGAGTAGGTCACATGTCAGTACATACACACAACCAGTAGGTCACATGTCAGTACACACAACCAGTAGGTCACATGTCAGTACATACACACAACCTGTAGGTCACATGTCCTTACATACAACCAGTAGGTCACATGTCAGTACATACATACAACCAGTAGGTCACATGTCAGTACATACACACAACCAGTAGGTCACATGTCAGTAAAAACAACCAGTAGGTCACATGTCAGTACATACAACCAGTAGGTCACATGTCAGTACATACAACCAGTACGTCACATGTCAGTACATTAACACAACCAGTAGGTCACATGTCAGTACACACAACCAGTAGGTCACATGTCAGTTCATACACACAACCAGTAGGTCACATGTCAGTGCATACAACCAGTAGGTCACATGTCAGTACATACAACCAGTATGTCACATGTCAGTACATACACACAACCAGTAGGTCACATGTCAGTACATACACACAACCAGTAGGTCACATGTCAGTACATACAACCAGTAGGTCACATGTCAGTACATACAACCAGTAGGTCACATGTCAGTACATACACACAACCAGTAGGTCACATGTCAGTACATACAACCAGTCGGTCACATGTCAGTACACACAACCAGTAGGTCACATGTCAGTACATACACAAAACCAGTAGGTCACATGTCAGTACATACACACAACCAGTAGGTCACATGTCAGTACATACAACCAGTCGGTCACATGTCAGTACACACACACAACCAGTAGGTCACATGTCAGTAAAAACAACCAGTAGGTCACATGTCAGTACATACACACAACCAGTAGGTCACATGTCAGTACATACAACCAGTAGGTCACATGTCAGTACATACACACAACCAGTAGGTCACATGTCAGTACATACAACAGGTCACATGTCAGTACATACACACAACCAGTAGGTCACATGTCAGTACATACACACAACCAGTAGGTCACATGTCAGTACATACACACAACCAGTAGGTCACATGTCACATACACACAACCAGTAGGTCACATGTCAGTACATACACACAACCAGTAGGACACACGTCAGTACACACAACCAGTAGGTCACATGTCAGTACATACAACCAGTAGGTCACATGTCAGTACACACAACCATTAGGTCACATGTCAGTACATACAACCAGTAGGTCACATGTCAGTACATACACACAACCCGTAGGTCACATGTCAGTACATACAACGAGTAGGTCACATGTCAGTACATACAACCAGTAGGTCACATGTCAATACATACATACAACCAGTAGGCCACATGTCAGTACACACAACCAGTAGGTCACATGTCAGTACACACAACCAGTAGGTCACATGTCAGTACATACAACCAGTAGGTCACATGTCAGTACATACAACCAGTAGGTCACATGTCAGTACATACACACAACCAGTAGGTCACATGTCAGTACATACACACAACCAGTAGGTCACATGTCAGTACATACAACCAGTAGGTCACATGTCAGTACATACATACAACCAGTAGGTCACATGTCAGTACATACAACGAGTAGGTCACATGTCAGTACATACACACAACCAGTAGGTCACATGTCAGTACACACAACCAGTAGGTCACATGTCAGTACATACACACAACCTGTAGGTCACATGTCAGTACATACAACCAGTAGGTCACATGTCAGTACATACATACAACCAGTAGGTCACATGTCAGTAAAAACAACCAGTAGGTCACATGTCAGTACACACAACCAGTAGGTCACATGTCAGTACATTAACACAACCAGTAGGTCACATGTCAGTACATACAACCAGTAGGTCACATGTCAGTACATACACACAACCAGTAGGTCACATGTCAGTGCATACAACCAGTAGGTCACATGTCAGTACATACAACCAGTAGGTCACATGTCAGTACATACACACAACCAGTAGGTCACATGTCAGTACATACACACAACCAGTAGGTCACATGTCAGTACATACAACCAGTAGGTCACATGTCAGTACATACAACCAGTAGGTCACATGTCAGTACATACACACAACCAGTAGGTCACATGTCAGTACATACAACCAGTCGGTCACATGTCAGTACACACAACCAGTAGGTCACATGTCAGTACATACACACAACCAGTAGGTCACATGTCAGTACATACAACCAGTCGGTCACATGTCAGTACATACACACAACCAGTAGGTCACATGTCAGTACATACAACCAGTAGGTCACATGTCAGTACATACACACAACCAGTAGGTCACATGTCAGTACATACACACAACCAGTAGGTCACATGTCAGTACATACACACAACCAGTAGGTCACATGTCAGTACATACACACAACCAGTAGGTCACATGTCAGTACATACACACAACCAGTAGGACACACGTCAGTACACACAACCAGTAGGTCACATGTCAGTACATACAACCAGTAGGTCACATGTCAGTACACACAACCATTAGGTCACATGTCAGTACATACAACCAGTAGGTCACATGTCAGTACATACACACAACCAGTAGGTCACATGTCAGTACATACAACGAGTAGGTCACATGTCAGTACATACAACCAGTAGGTCACATGTCAATACATACATACAACCAGTAGGCCACATGTCAGTAGACACACAACCAGTAGGTCACATGTCAGTACACACAACCAGTAGGTCACATGTCAGTACATACAACCAGTAGGTCACATGTCAGTACATACAACCAGTAGGTCACATGTCAGTACATACACACAACCAGTAGGTCACATGTCAGTACATACACACAACCAGTAGGTCACATGTCAGTACATACACACAACCAGTAGGTCACATGTCAGTACATACATACAACCAGTAGGTCACATGTCAGTACATACAACGAGTAGGTCACATGTCAGTACATACACACAACCAGTAGGTCACATGTCAGTACACACAACCAGTAGGTCACATGTCAGTACATACACACAACCAGTAGGCCACATGTCAGTACATACAACCAGTAGGTCACATGTCAGTACATACACACAACCAGTAGGCCACATGTCAGTACAGACACACAACCAGTAGGCCACATGTCAGTACATACAACCAGTAGGTCACATGTCAGTACATACACACAACCAGTAGGCCACATGTCAGTACATACAACCAGTAGGTCACATGTCAGTACATACACACAACCAGTAGGCCACATGTCAGTACATACAACCAGTAGGTCACATGTCAGTACATACACACAACCAGTAGGTCACATGTCAGTACATACAACCAGTAGGTCACACGTCAGTACATACACACAACCAGTAGGTCACATGTCAGTACAGACACACAACCAGTAGGTCACATGTCAGTACACACAACCAGTAGGTCACATGTCAGTACATACACACAACCAGTAGGTCACATGTCAATACACACAACCAGTAGGTCACATGTCAGTACACACATGTCAGTAGGTCACATGTCAGTACATACACACAACCAGTAGGTCACATGTCAGTACATACACACAACCAGTAGGTCACATGTCAGTACATACACACAACCAGTAGGTCACATGTCAGTACATACAACCAGTAGGTCACATGTCTGTACATACACACAACCAGTAGGCCACATGTCAGTACATACATACAACCAGTAGGTCACATGTCAGTACATAAACACAACCAGTAGGTCACATGTCAGTACATACACACAACCAGTAGGTCACATGTCAGTACATACATACAACCAGTAGGTCACATGTCAGTACACACACACAACCAGTAGGTCACATGTCAGTAAAAACAACCAGTAGGTCACATGTCAGTACATACACACAACCAGTAGGTCACATGTCAGTACATACACACAACCAGTAGGTCACATGTCAGTACATACACACAACCAGTAGGTCACATGTCAGTACATACAACCAGTAGGTCACATGTCAGTACATACACACAACCAGTAGGTCACATGTCAGTACATACACACAACCAGTAGGTCACATGTCAGTACATACACACAACCAGTAGGTCACATGTCAGTACATACAACCAGTAGGTCACATGTCTGTACATACACACAACCAGTAGGCCACATGTCAGTACATACATACAACCAGTAGGTCACATGTCAGTACATAAACACAACCAGTAGGTCACATGTCAGTACATACACACAACCAGTAGGTCACATGTCAGTACATACATACAACCAGTAGGTCACATGTCAGTACACACACACAACCAGTAGGTCACATGTCAGTAAAAACAACCAGTAGGTCACATGTCAGTACATACACACAACCAGTAGGTCACATGTCAGTACATACACACAACCAGTAGGTCACATGTCAGTACATACACACAACCAGTAGGTCACATGTCAGTACATACAACCAGTAGGTCACATGTCAGTACATACACACAACCAGTAGGTCACATGTCAGTACATACACACAACCAGTAGGTCACATGTCAGTACATACACACAACCAGTAGGTCACATGTCAGTACATACACACAACCAGTAGGTCACATGTCAGTACATACACACAACCAGTAGGACACACGTCAGTACACACAACCAGTAGGTCACATGTCAGTACATACAACCAGTAGGTCACATGTCAGTACACACAACCATTAGGTCACATGTCAGTACATACAACCAGTAGGTCACATGTCAGTACATACACACAACCAGTAGGTCACATGTCAGTACATACAACGAGTAGGTCACATGTCAGTACATACAACCAGTAGGTCACATGTCAATACATACATACAACCAGTAGGCCACATGTCAGTACACACAACCAGTAGGTCACATGTCAGTACACACAACCAGTAGGTCACATGTCAGTACATACAACCAGTAGGTCACATGTCAGTACATACAACCAGTAGGTCACATGTCAGTACATACACACAACCAGTAGGTCACATGTCAGTACATACACACAACCAGTAGGTCACATGTCAGTACATACACACAACCAGTAGGTCACATGTCAGTACATACATACAACCAGTAGGTCACATGTCAGTACATACAACGAGTAGGTCACATGTCAGTACATACACACAACCAGTAGGTCACATGTCAGTACACACAACCAGTAGGTCACATGTCAGTACATACACACAACCATTAGGCCACATGTCAGTACATACAACCAGTAGGTCACATGTCAGTACATACACACAACCAGTAGGCCACATGTCAGTACAGACACACAACCAGTAGGCCACATGTCAGTACATACAACCAGTAGGTCACATGTCAGTACATACACACAACCAGTAGGCCACATGTCAGTACATACAACCAGTAGGTCACATGTCAGTACATACACACAACCAGTAGGCCACATGTCAGTACATACAACCAGTAGGTCACATGTCAGTACATACACACAACCAGTAGGTCACATGTCAGTACATACAACCAGTAGGTCACACGTCAGTACATACACACAACCAGTAGGTCACATGTCAGTACAGACACACAACCAGTAGGTCACATGTCAGTACACACAACCAGTAGGTCACATGTCAGTACATACACACAACCAGTAGGTCACATGTCAGTACACACAACCAGTAGGTCACATGTCAGTACACACATGTCAGTAGGTCACATGTCAGTACATACACACAACCAGTAGGTCACATGTCAGTACATACACACAACCAGTAGGTCACATGTCAGTACATACACACAACCAGTAGGTCACATGTCAGTACATACAACCAGTAGGTCACATGTCTGTACATACACACAACCAGTAGGCCACATGTCAGTACATACATACAACCAGTAGGTCACATGTCAGTACATAAACACAACCAGTAGGTCACATGTCAGTACATACACACAACCAGTAGGTCACATGTCAGTACATACATACAACCAGTAGGTCACATGTCAGTACACACACACAACCAGTAGGTCACATGTCAGTAAAAACAACCAGTAGGTCACATGTCAGTACATACACACAACCAGTAGGTCACATGTCAGTACATACACACAACCAGTAGGTCACATGTCAGTACATACACACAACCAGTAGGTCACATGTCAGTACATACAACCAGTAGGTCACATGTCAGTACATACACACAACCAGTAGGTCACATGTCAGTACATACACACAACCAGTAGGTCACATGTCAGTACATACACACAACCAGTAGGTCACATGTCAGTACATACACACAACCAGGTCACATGTCAGTACATACACACAACCAGTAGGACACACGTCAGTACACACAACCAGTAGGTCACATGTCAGTACATACAACCAGTAGGTCACATGTCAGTACACACAACCATTAGGTCACATGTCAGTACATACAACCAGTAGGTCACATGTCAGTACATACACACAACCAGTAGGTCACATGTCAGTACATACAACGAGTAGGTCACATGTCAGTACATACAACCAGTAGGTCACATGTCAATACATACATACAACCAGTAGGCCACATGTCAGTACACACAACCAGTAGGTCACATGTCAGTACACACAACCAGTAGGTCACATGTCAGTACATACAACCAGTAGTTCACATGTCAGTACATACAACCAGTAGGTCACATGTCAGTACATACACACAACCAGTAGGTCACATGTCAGTACATACACACAACCAGTAGGTCACATGTCAGTACATACACACAACCAGTAGGTCACATGTCAGTACATACATACAACCAGTAGGTCACATGTCAGTACATACAACGAGTAGGTCACATGTCAGTACATACACACAACCAGTAGGTCACATGTCAGTACACACAACCAGTAGGTCACATGTCAGTACATACACACAACCTGTAGGTCACATGTCAGTACATACAACCAGTAGGTCACATGTCAGTACATACATACAACCAGTAGGTCACATGTCAGTAAAAACAACCAGTAGGTCACATGTCAGTACACACAACCAGTAGGTCACATGTCAGTACATTAACACAACCAGTAGGTCACATGTCAGTACATACAACCAGTAGGTCACATGTCAGTACATACACACAACCAGTAGGTCACATGTCAGTGCATACAACCAGTAGGTCACATGTCAGTACATACACACAACCAGTAGGTCACATGTCAGTACATACACACAACCAGTAGGTCACATGTCAGTACATACAACCAGTAGGTCACATGTCAGTACATACAACCAGTAGGTCACATGTCAGTACATACACACAACCAGTAGGTCACATGTCAGTACATACAACCAGTCGGTCACATGTCAGTACACACAACCAGTAGGTCACATGTCAGTACATACACACAACCAGTAGGTCACATGTCAGTACACACAACCAGTAGGTCACATGTCAGTACATACACAAAACCAGTAGGTCACATGTCAGTACATACACACAACCAGTAGGTCACATGTCAGTACATACAACCAGTCGGTCACATGTCAGTACACACACACAACCAGTAGGTCACATGTCAGTAAAAACAACCAGTAGGTCACATGTCAGTACATACACACAACCAGTAGGTCACATGTCAGTACATACACACAACCAGTAGGTCACATGTCAGTACATACACACAACCAGTAGGTCACATGTCAGTACATACAACCAGTAGGTCACATGTCAGTACATACACACAACCAGTAGGTCACATGTCAGTACATACACACAACCAGTAGGTCACATGTCAGTACATACACACAACCAGTAGGTCACATGTCAGTACATACACACAACCAGTAGGACACACGTCAGTACACACAACCAGTAGGTCACATGTCAGTACATACAACCAGTAGGTCACATGTCAGTACACACAACCATTAGGTCACATGTCAGTACATACAACCAGTAGGTCACATGTCAGTACATACACACAACCAGTAGGTCACATGTCAGTACATACAACGAGTAGGTCACATGTCAGTACATACAACCAGTAGGTCACATGTCAATACATACATACAACCAGTAGGCCACATGTCAGTACACACAACCAGTAGGTCACATGTCAGTACACACAACCAGTAGGTCACATGTCAGTACATACAACCAGTAGGTCACATGTCAGTACATACAACCAGTAGGTCACATGTCAGTACATACACACAACCAGTAGGTCACATGTCAGTACATACACACAACCAGTAGGTCACATGTCAGTACATACAACCAGTAGGTCACATGTCAGTACATACATACAACCAGTAGGTCACATGTCAGTACATACAACGAGTAGGTCACATGTCAGTACATACACACAACCAGTAGGTCACATGTCAGTACACACAACCAGTAGGTCACATGTCAGTACATACACACAACCTGTAGGTCACATGTCAGTACATACAACCAGTAGGTCACATGTCAGTACATACATACAACCAGTAGGTCACATGTCAGTAAAAACAACCAGTAGGTCACATGTCAGTACACACAACCAGTAGGTCACATGTCAGTACATTAACACAACCAGTAGGTCACATGTCAGTACATACAACCAGTAGGTCACATGTCAGTACATACACACAACCAGTAGGTCACATGTCAGTGCATACAACCAGTAGGTCACATGTCAGTACATACAACCAGTAGGTCACATGTCAGTACATACACACAACCAGTAGGTCACATGTCAGTACATACACACAACCAGTAGGTCACATGTCAGTACATACAACCAGTAGGTCACATGTCAGTACATACAACCAGTAGGTCACATGTCAGTACATACACACAACCAGTAGGTCACATGTCAGTACATACAACCAGTCGGTCACATGTCAGTACACACAACCAGTAGGTCACATGTCAGTACATACACACAACCAGTAGGTCACATGTCAGTACATACAACCAGTCGGTCACATGTCAGTACATACAACCAGTCGGTCACATGTCAGTACACACACAACCAGTAGGTCACATGTCAGTACATACAACCAGTCGGTCACATGTCAGTACATACAACCAGTAGGTCACATGTCAGTAAAAACAACCAGTAGGTCACATGTCAGTACAAACACACAACCAGTAGGTCACATGTCAGTACAAACACACAACCAGTAGGTCACATGTCAGTACATACACACAACCAGTAGGTCACATGTCAGTACACACAACCAGTAGGTCACATGTCAGTAAAAACAACCAGTAGGTCACATGTCAGTACATACACACAACCAGTAGGTCACATGTCAGTACATACACACAACCAGTAGGTCACATGTCAGTACATACACACAACCAGTAGGTCACATGTCAGTACATACAACCAGTAGGTCACATGTCAGTACATACACACAACCAGTAGGTCACATGTCAGTACATACACACAACCAGTAGGTCACATGTCAGTACATACACACAACCAGTAGGTCACATGTCAGTACATACACACAACCAGTATGTCACATGTCAGTACATACACACAACCAGTAGGACACACGTCAGTACACACAACCAGTAGGTCACATGTCAGTACATACAACCAGTAGGTCACATGTCAGTACACACAACCATTAGGTCACATGTCAGTACATACAACCAGTAGGTCACATGTCAGTACATACACACAACCAGTAGGTCACATGTCAGTACACACAACCAGTAGGTCACATGTCAGTACACACACACAACCAGTAGGTCACATGTCAGTACACACAACCAGTAGGTCACATGTCAGTACATACAACTAGTAGGTCACATGTCAGTACACACAACCAGTAGGTCACATGTCAGTACATACAACCAGTAGGTCACATGTCAGTACATACACACAACCAGTAGGCCACATGTCAGTACATACATACAACCAGTAGGTCACATGTTAGTACACACAACCAGTAGGTCACATGTCAGTACACACAACCAGTAGGTCACATGTTAGTACATACATCCAGTAGGTCACATGTCAGTACATACACACAACCAGTAGTTCACATGTCAGTACATACACACAACCATGTCACATGTCAGTACACACAACCAGTAGGTCACATGTCAGTACATACATACAACCAGTAGGTCACATGTCAGTACATACAACCAGTAGGTCACATGTCAGTACATACACACAACCAGTAGGTCACATGTCAGTACATACACACAACCAGGTCACATGTCAGTACACACAACCAGTAGGTCACATGTCAGTACATACATACAACCAGTAGGTCACATGTCAGTACATACAACCAGTAGGTCACATGTCAGTACATACACACAACCAGTAGGTCACATGTCAGTACATACATACAACCAGGTCACATGTCTGTACATACACACAACCAGTAGGTCACATGTCAGTACACACAACCAGTAGGTCACATGTCAGTACATACATACAACCAGTAGGTCACATGTCAGTACATACAACCAGTAGGTCACATGTCAGTACATACACACAACCAGTAGGTCACATGTCAGTACATACAACCAGTAGGTCACATGTCAGTACATACACACAACCAGTAGGTCACATGTCAGTACATACACACAACCAGTAGGTCACACGTCAGTACATACACACAACCAGTAGGCCACATGTCAGTACATACAACCAGTAGGTCACATGTCAGTACATACACACAACCAGTAGGTCACATGTCAGTACATACACACAACCAGTAGGTCACATGTCAGTACAGACACACAACCAGTAGGCCACATGTCAGTACATACAACCAGTAGGTCACATGTCAGTACATACACACAACCAGTAGGCCACATGTCAGTACATACAACCAGTAGGTCACATGTCAGTACATACACACAACCAGTAGGCCACATGTCAGTACAGACACACAACCAGTAGGCCACATGTCAGTACATACAACCAGTAGGTCACATGTCAGTACATACACACAACCAGTAGGCCACATGTCAGTACATACAACCAGTAGGTCACATGTCAGTACATACACACAACCAGTAGGCCACATGTCAGTACATACAACCAGTAGGTCACATGTCAGTACATACACACAACCAGTAGGTCACATGTCAGTACATACAACCAGTAGGTCACACGTCAGTACATACACACAACCAGTAGGTCACATGTCAGTACAGACACACAACCAGTAGGTCACATGTCAGTACACACAACCAGTAGGTCACATGTCAGTACATACACACAACCAGTAGGTCACATGTCAGTACACACAACCAGTAGGTCACATGTCAGTACACACATGTCAGTAGGTCACATGTCAGTACATACACACAACCAGTAGGTCACATGTCAGTACATACACACAACCAGTAGGTCACATGTCAGTACATACACACAACCAGTAGGTCACATGTCAGTACATACAACCAGTAGGTCACATGTCTGTACATACACACAACCAGTAGGCCACATGTCAGTACATACATACAACCAGTAGGTCACATGTCAGTACATAAACACAACCAGTAGGTCACATGTCAGTACATACACACAACCAGTAGGTCACATGTCAGTACATACATACAACCAGTAGGTCACATGTCAGTACACACACACAACCAGTAGGTCACATGTCAGTAAAAACAACCAGTAGGTCACATGTCAGTACATACACACAACCAGTAGGTCACATGTCAGTACATACACACAACCAGTAGGTCACATGTCAGTACATACACACAACCAGTAGGTCACATGTCAGTACATACAACCAGTAGGTCACATGTCAGTACATACACACAACCAGTAGGTCACATGTCAGTACATACACACAACCAGTAGGTCACATGTCAGTACATACACACAACCAGTAGGTCACATGTCAGTACATACACACAACCAGTAGGTCACATGTCAGTACATACACACAACCAGTAGGACACACGTCCAGTACACACAACCAGTAGGTCACATGTCAGTACATACAACCAGTAGGTCACATGTCAGTACACACAACCATTAGGTCACATGTCAGTACATACAACCAGTAGGTCACATGTCAGTACATACACACAACCAGTAGGTCACATGTCAGTACATACAACGAGTAGGTCACATGTCAGTACATACAACCAGTAGGTCACATGTCAATACATACATACAACCAGTAGGCCACATGTCAGTACACACAACCAGTAGGTCACAAGTCAGTACACACAACCAGTAGGTCACATGTCAGTACATACAACCAGTAGGTCACATGTCAGTACATACAACCAGTAGGTCACATGTCAGTACATACACACAACCAGTAGGTCACATGTCAGTACATACACACAACCAGTAGGTCACATGTCAGTACATACACACAACCAGTAGGTCACATGTCAGTACATACATACAACCAGTAGGTCACATGTCAGTACATACAACGAGTAGGTCACATGTCAGTACATACACACAACCAGTAGGTCACATGTCAGTACACACAACCAGTAGGTCACATGTCAGTACATACACACAACCTGTAGGTCACATGTCAGTACATACAACCAGTAGGTCACATGTCAGTACATACATACAACCAGTAGGTCACATGTCAGTAAAAACAACCAGTAGGTCACATGTCAGTACACACAACCAGTAGGTCACATGTCAGTACATTAACACAACCAGTAGGTCACATGTCAGTACATACAACCAGTAGGTCACATGTCAGTACATACACACAACCAGTAGGTCACATGTCAGTGCATACAACCAGTAGGTCACATGTCAGTACATACAACCAGTAGGTCACATGTCAGTACATACACACAACCAGTAGGTCACATGTCAGTACATACACACAACCAGTAGGTCACATGTCAGTACATACAACCAGTAGGTCACATGTCAGTACATACAACCAGTAGGTCACATGTCAGTACATACACACAACCAGTAGGTCACATGTCAGTACATACAACCAGTCGGTCACATGTCAGTACACACAACCAGTAGGTCACATGTCAGTACATACACACAACCAGTAGGTCACATGTCAGTACATACAACCAGTCGGTCACATGTCAGTACATACAACCAGTCGGTCACATGTCAGTACACACACACAACCAGTAGGTCACATGTCAGTACATACAACCAGTCGGTCACATGTCAGTACATACAACCAGTAGGTCACATGTCAGTAAAAACAACCAGTAGGTCACATGTCAGTACAAACACACAACCAGTAGGTCACATGTCAGTACAAACACACAACCAGTAGGTCACATGTCAGTACATACACACAACCAGTAGGTCACATGTCAGTACACACAACCAGTAGGTCACATGTCAGTAAAAACAACCAGTAGGTCACATGTCAGTACATACACACAACCAGTAGGTCACATGTCAGTACATACACACAACCAGTAGGTCACATGTCAGTACATACACACAACCAGTAGGTCACATGTCAGTACATACAACCAGTAGGTCACATGTCAGTACATACACACAACCAGTAGGTCACATGTCAGTACATACACACAACCAGTAGGTCACATGTCAGTACATACACACAACCAGTAGGTCACATGTCAGTACATACACACAACCAGTAGGTCACATGTCAGTACATACACACAACCAGTAGGACACACGTCAGTACACACAACCAGTAGGTCACATGTCAGTACATACAACCAGTAGGTCACATGTCAGTACACACAACCATTAGGTCACATGTCAGTACATACAACCAGTAGGTCACATGTCAGTACATACACACAACCAGTAGGTCACATGTCAGTACACACAACCAGTAGGTCCCATGTCAGTACACACACACAACCAGTAGGTCACATGTCAGTACACACAACCAATAGGTCACATGTCAGTACATACAACCAGTAGGTCACATGTCAGTACATACACACAACCAGTAGGTCACATGTCAGTACATACACACAACCAGGTCACATGTCAGTACACACAACCAGTAGGTCACATGTCAGTACATACATACAACCAGTAGGTCACATGTCAGTACATACAACCAGTAGGTCACATGTCAGTACATACACACAACCAGTAGGTCACATGTCAGTACATACATACAACCAGGTCACATGTCTGTACATACACACAACCAGTAGGTCACATGTCAGTACACACAACCAGTAGGTCACATGTCAGTACATACATACAACCAGTAGGTCACATGTCAGTACATACAACCAGTAGGTCACATGTCAGTACATACACACAACCAGTAGGTCACATGTCAGTACACACAACCAGTAGGTCACATGTCAGTACATACACACAACCAGTAGGTCACATGTCAGTACATACACACAACCAGTAGGTCACACGTCAGTACATACACACAACCAGTAGGCCACATGTCAGTACATACAACCAGTAGGTCACATGTCAGTACATACACACAACCAGTAGGTCACATGTCAGTACATACACACAACCAGTAGGTCACATGTCAGTACAGACACACAACCAGTAGGCCACATGTCAGTACATACAACCAGTAGGTCACATGTCAGTACATACACACAACCAGTAGGCCACATGTCAGTACATACAACCAGTAGGTCACATGTCAGTACATACACACAACCAGTAGGCCACATGTCAGTACAGACACACAACCAGTAGGCCACATGTCAGTACATACAACCAGTAGGTCACATGTCAGTACATACACACAACCAGTAGGCCACATGTCAGTACATACAACCAGTAGGTCACATGTCAGTACATACACACAACCAGTAGGCCACATGTCAGTACATACAACCAGTAGGTCACATGTCAGTACATACACACAACCAGTAGGTCACATGTCAGTACATACAACCAGTAGGTCACATGTCAGTACATACACACAACCAGTAGGTCACATGTCAGTACAGACACACAACCAGTAGGTCACATGTCAGTACACACAACCAGTAGGTCACATGTCAGTACATACACACAACCAGTAGGTCACATGTCAGTACACACAACCAGTAGGTCACATGTCAGTACACACATGTCAGTAGGTCACATGTCAGTACATACACACAACCAGTAGGTCACATGTCAGTACATACACACAACCAGTAGGTCACATGTCAGTACATACACACAACCAGTAGGTCACATGTCAGTACATACAACCAGTAGGTCACATGTCTGTACATACACACAACCAGTAGGCCACATGTCAGTACATACATACAACCAGTAGGTCACATGTCAGTACATAAACACAACCAGTAGGTCACATGTCAGTACATACACACAACCAGTAGGTCACATGTCAGTACACACAACCAGTAGGTCACATGTCAGTACACACATGTCAGTAGGTCACATGTCAGTACATACACACAACCAGTAGGTCACATGTCAGTACATACACACAACCAGTAGGTCACATGTCAGTACATACACACAACCAGTAGGTCACATGTCAGTACATACAACCAGTAGGTCACATGTCTGTACATACACACAACCAGTAGGCCACATGTCAGTACATACATACAACCAGTAGGTCACATGTCAGTACATAAACACAACCAGTAGGTCACATGTCAGTACATACACACAACCAGTAGGTCACATGTCAGTACATACATACAACCAGTAGGTCACATGTCAGTACACACACACAACCAGTAGGTCACATGTCAGTAAAAACAACCAGTAGGTCACATGTCAGTACATACACACAACCAGTAGGTCACATGTCAGTACATACACACAACCAGTAGGTCACATGTCAGTACATACACACAACCAGTAGGTCACATGTCAGTACATACAACCAGTAGGTCACATGTCAGTACATACACACAACCAGTAGGTCACATGTCAGTACATACACACAACCAGTAGGTCACATGTCAGTACATACACACAACCAGTAGGTCACATGTCAGTACATACACACAACCAGTAGGTCACATGTCAGTACATACACACAACCAGTAGGACACACGTCAGTACACACAACCAGTAGGTCACATGTCAGTACATACAACCAGTAGGTCACATGTCAGTACACACAACCATTAGGTCACATGTCAGTACATACAACCAGTAGGTCACATGTCAGTACATACACACAACCAGTAGGTCACATGTCAGTACATACAACGAGTAGGTCACATGTCAGTACATACAACCAGTAGGTCACATGTCAATACATACATACAACCAGTAGGCCACATGTCAGTACACACAACCAGTAGGTCACAAGTCAGTACACACAACCAGTAGGTCACATGTCAGTACATACAACCAGTAGGTCACATGTCAGTACATACAACCAGTAGGTCACATGTCAGTACATACACACAACCAGTAGGTCACATGTCAGTACATACACACAACCAGTAGGTCACATGTCAGTACATACACACAACCAGTAGGTCACATGTCAGTACATACATACAACCAGTAGGTCACATGTCAGTACATACAACGAGTAGGTCACATGTCAGTACATACACACAACCAGTAGGTCACATGTCAGTACACACAACCAGTAGGTCACATGTCAGTACATACACACAACCTGTAGGTCACATGTCAGTACATACAACCAGTAGGTCACATGTCAGTACATACATACAACCAGTAGGTCACATGTCAGTAAAAACAACCAGTAGGTCACATGTCAGTACACACAACCAGTAGGTCACATGTCAGTACATTAACACAACCAGTAGGTCACATGTCAGTACATACAACCAGTAGGTCACATGTCAGTACATACACACAACCAGTAGGTCACATGTCAGTACATACAACCAGTAGGTCACATGTCAGTACATACACACAACCAGTAGGTCACATGTCAGTACATACACACAACCAGTAGGTCACATGTCAGTACATACAACCAGTAGGTCACATGTCAGTACATACAACCAGTAGGTCACATGTCAGTACATACACACAACCAGTAGGTCACATGTCAGTACATACAACCAGTCGGTCACATGTCAGTACACACAACCAGTAGGTCACATGTCAGTACATACACACAACCAGTAGGTCACATGTCAGTACATACAACCAGTCGGTCACATGTCAGTACATACAACCAGTCGGTCACATGTCAGTACACACACACAACCAGTAGGTCACATGTCAGTACATACAACCAGTCGGTCACATGTCAGTACATACAACCAGTAGGTCACATGTCAGTAAAAACAACCAGTAGGTCACATGTCAGTACAAACACACAACCAGTAGGTCACATGTCAGTACAAACACACAACCAGTAGGTCACATGTCAGTACATACACACAACCAGTAGGTCACATGTCAGTACACACAACCAGTAGGTCACATGTCAGTAAAAACAACCAGTAGGTCACATGTCAGTACATACACACAACCAGTAGGTCACATGTCAGTACATACACACAACCAGTAGGTCACATGTCAGTACATACACACAACCAGTAGGTCACATGTCAGTACATACAACCAGTAGGTCACATGTCAGTACATACACACAACCAGTAGGTCACATGTCAGTACATACACACAACCAGTAGGTCACATGTCAGTACATACACACAACCAGTAGGTCACATGTCAGTACATACACACAACCAGTAGGTCACATGTCAGTACATACACACAACCAGTAGGACACACGTCAGTACACACAACCAGTAGGTCACATGTCAGTACATACAACCAGTAGGTCACATGTCAGTACACACAACCATTAGGTCACATGTCAGTACATACAACCAGTAGGTCACATGTCAGTACATACACACAACCAGTAGGTCACATGTCAGTACACACAACCAGTAGGTCACATGTCAGTACACACACACAACCAGTAGGTCACATGTCAGTACACACAACCAATAGGTCACATGTCAGTACATACAACCAGTAGGTCACATGTCAGTACATACACACAACCAGTAGGTCACATGTCAGTACATACACACAACCAGGTCACATGTCAGTACACACAACCAGTAGGTCACATGTCAGTACATACATACAACCAGTAGGTCACATGTCAGTACATACAACCAGTAGGTCACATGTCAGTACATACACACAACCAGTAGGTCACATGTCAGTACATACATACAACCAGGTCACATGTCTGTACATACACACAACCAGTAGGTCACATGTCAGTACATACATACAACCAGTAGGTCACATGTCAGTACATACATACAACCAGTAGGTCACATGTCAGTACATACAACCAGTAGGTCACATGTCAGTACATACACACAACCAGTAGGTCACATGTCAGTACATACAACCAGTAGGTCACATGTCAGTACATACACACAACCAGTAGGTCACATGTCAGTACACACAACCAGTAGGTCACATGTCAGTAAAAACAACCAGTAGGTCACATGTCAGTACATACACACAACCAGTAGGTCACATGTCAGTACATACACACAACCAGTAGGTCACATGTCAGTACATCAACCATGTCACATGTCATACATACAACCAGTAGGTCACATGTCAGTACATACACACAACCAGTAGGTCACATGTCAGTACATACACACAACCAGTAGGTCACATGTCAGTACATACACACAACCAGTAGGTCACATGTCAGTACATACACACAACCAGTAGGTCACATGTCAGTACATACACACAACCAGTAGGACACACGTCAGTACACACAACCAGTAGGTCACATGTCAGTACATACAACCAGTAGGTCACATGTCAGTACACACAACCATTAGGTCACATGTCAGTACATACAACCAGTAGGTCACATGTCAGTACATACACACAACCAGTAGGTCACATGTCAGTACACACAACCAGTAGGTCACATGTCAGTACACACACACAACCAGTAGGTCACATGTCAGTACACACAACCAATAGGTCACATGTCAGTACATACAACCAGTAGGTCACATGTCAGTACATACACACAACCAGTAGGTCACATGTCAGTACATACACACAACCAGGTCACATGTCAGTACACACAACCAGTAGGTCACATGTCAGTACATACATACAACCAGTAGGTCACATGTCAGTACATACAACCAGTAGGTCACATGTCAGTACATACACACAACCAGTAGGTCACATGTCAGTACATACATACAACCAGGTCACATGTCTGTACATACACACAACCAGTAGGTCACATGTCAGTACATACATACAACCAGTAGGTCACATGTCAGTACATACATACAACCAGTAGGTCACATGTCAGTACATACAACCAGTAGGTCACATGTCAGTACATACACACAACCAGTAGGTCACATGTCAGTACATACAACCAGTAGGTCACATGTCAGTACATACACACAACCAGTAGGTCACATGTCAGTACATACACACAACCAGTAGGTCACACGTCAGTACATACACACAACCAGTAGGCCACATGTCAGTACATACAACCAGTAGGTCACATGTCAGTACATACACACAACCAGTAGGTCACATGTCAGTACATACACACAACCAGTAGGTCACATGTCAGTACAGACACACAACCAGTAGGCCACATGTCAGTACATACAACCAGTAGGTCACATGTCAGTACATACACACAACCAGTAGGCCACATGTCAGTACATACAACCAGTAGGTCACATGTCAGTACATACACACAACCAGTAGGCCACATGTCAGTACAGACACACAACCAGTAGGCCACATGTCAGTACATACAACCAGTAGGTCACATGTCAGTACATACACACAACCAGTAGGCCACATGTCAGTACATACAACCAGTAGGTCACATGTCAGTACATACACACAACCAGTAGGCCACATGTCAGTACATACAACCAGTAGGTCACATGTCAGTACATACACACAACCAGTAGGTCACATGTCAGTACATACAACCAGTAGGTCACATGTCAGTACATACACACAACCAGTAGGTCACATGTCAGTACAGACACACAACCAGTAGGTCACATGTCAGTACACACAACCAGTAGGTCACATGTCAGTACATACACACAACCAGTAGGTCACATGTCAGTACACACAACCAGTAGGTCACATGTCAGTACACACATGTCAGTAGGTCACATGTCAGTACATACACACAACCAGTAGGTCACATGTCAGTACATACACACAACCAGTAGGTCACATGTCAGTACATACAGGTCACACACATACAACCAGTAGGTCACATGTCAGTACATACAACCAGTAGGTCACATGTCTAGGTCACATGTCATACACACAACCAGTAGGTCACATGTCAGGTCACATGTCAGTACATACAACCAGTAGGTCACATGTCAGTACATACATACAACCAGTAGGTCACATGTCAGTACATACACACAACCAGTAGGTCACATGTCAGTACATACAACCAGTAGGTCACATGTCAGTACATAAACACAACCAGTAGGTCACATGTCAGCACATACAACCAGGTCACATGTCAGTACATACAACCAGTAGGTCACATGTCAGTACACACAACCAGTAGGTCACATGGGAGAGAGGCGTTGTGCCGTGAGGTGTTGCTTTATTTGTTTTCTGAAACCAGGTTTGCTGTTCTCTTGTGCTTTATAAGATGGGAGCTCCATGCACTCATAGCTCTGTATAATACTGTACGCTTCCTTGAATGTGTTCTGGACCCGGGGACTGTGAAAAGACCCCTGGTGGTATATCTAGTAGGGTAAGTATGTGTGTCAGTGCTGTGTATAATTTGACTATGCAAACAATTTGGAAATTCCAGCACATTTTTTCTTATAAAAACAATCAGTCTCTCCTCAACTCTTAGCCAAGACAGACTGGCATGCATAGTATTAATATCAGCCCTCTGATTACAATGAAGAGCAAGACGTGCCGCTCTGTTCTGGACCAGCTGCAGCTTAACTAGGTCTTTCCTTCAGAACTGGACCACACGACTGGACACTAGTGGTGTGGGGGCTGTGCTTTGGCAAAGTGGGTGGGGTTATATCCTTCCTGTTTGGCCCTGTCCGGGGGTGTCCTCGGATGGGGCCACAGTGTCTCCTGACCCCTCCTGTCTCAGCCTCCACTATTTATGCTGCAGTAGTTTATGTGTCGGGGGGCTGGGGTCAGTTTGTTATATCTGGAGTACTTCTCCTGTCCTATTCGGTGTCGTGTGAATTTAAGTGTGCTCTCTCTAATTCTCTCCTTCTCTCTTTCTTTCTCTCTCTCAGAGGACCTGAGCCCTAGGACCATGCCTCAGGACCACCTGACATGATGACTCCTTGCTGTCCCCAGTCCACCTGGCCATGCTGCTGTTCCAGTTTCAACTGTTCTGCCTTATTATTATTCGACCATGCTGGTCATTTATGAACATTTGAACATCTTGGCCATGTTCTGTTATAATCTCCACCCGGCACAGCCAGAAGAGGCCTGGCCACCCCTGATAGCCTGGTTCCTCTCTAGGTTTCTTCCTAGGTTTTGGCCTTTCTAGGGAGTTTTTCCTAGCCACCGTGCTTCTACACCTGCATTGCTTGCTGTTTGGGGTTTTAGGCTGGGTTTCTGTACAGCACTTTGAGATATCAGCTGATGTACGAAGGGCTATATAAATAAATTTGATTTGATTTGATTTAATCAATATTAGACGAAACTAGAGTCTGCACGACTTGCTTTGTGGCGTGTGGTGTCAAAAAAGCAAAGCATCTCTTTATTACGGGTATATCTCTCCCCATCTTTACAACCATTGAATATATATATATGTTTTGACCATGACAGTTTACAATCACCAAGTAATTTAGCCTCAACTTGTTCAACAGCCACACCATTCATTCCAGATTCAGCTGAGGTAAAGAACTTAGAAAATGATTTGTACCAAATACAATGCTCTTAGTTTTAGAGATGTTCAGGACCAGTTTATTACTGGCCTCCCATTCCAAAACACACTGCAACTCTTTGTTAAGGGTTTCAGTGACTTCATTAGTTGTGGTTGCTGATGGGTATGTGGTTGAATCATCAGCATACATGGACACACTTGCTTTGTTTAATGCCAGTGGCAGGTCATTGGTAAAAATAGAAAAGAGTAGAGTGCCTAGCGAGCTGCCCTGCGGTACACCACACTTTACATGTTTGACATTAGAGAAGCTTCCATTAAAGAAATCCCTCTGAGTTCTATTCGATAGATAGCTCTGAATCCACGATTTGGCAGAGGTTGAAAAGCCATGACACATACGTTTTCTCAACAACAGGTTATGGTCAATAATATTAAAGGCTGAAAGTGAAATCTAACAGTACAGCGCCCACAATCTTCTTATTATCAACTTCTTCAACCAATCATCAGTCACTTGTGTCAGTGCAGTGCATGTTAATTAAGTGTCCTTCTCTACATAGGCGTACAGAGGCAAAGGTAGCCTAGTGGTTAGAGCGTTGGACTAGTAACCGAAAGGTTAAAAAAAATCAAATCTGTCGTTCTGCCCCCTGAATAAGGCAGTTAACCCACTGTCCATAGCCTGTCGTTGAAAATAAATCATTGAAAATAAGAATTCGTTCTTAAATTAACAATCCAAAAGTTTGCTAAGAGCTGGCAGCAAGCTGATAGGTCTGGTGTTAGAACCAGTAAAGGACATTTTACCAATCTTGGGGAATTGGATGGAAACGGGGTGAACAGACAGAAGAAGGCTAGCATTCTGGAGTCGATACCTCACTGTTGACGTTGAGACTGGTGTTTTGCGGGTACTATTTAATGAAGCTGCCAGTTGAGGACTTGTGAGGGGTCTGTTTCTCAAACTTGACACTCTAATGTACTTGTCCTCTTGTGCACTGGGGCCTCCCACTCCTCTTTCTATTCTGGTTAGAGCCAGTTTGCGCTGTTCTGTGAAGGGAGTAGTACACAGCGTTGTACGAGATCTTCAGTTGCTTTGCAATTTCTCACATGGAATAGCCTTCATTTCTCAGAACAAGAATAGACTGACGAGTTTCAGAAGAAAAGTCTTTGTTTCTGGACCTTTTTAGTCTGTAATCGAACCCACAAACTCTGATGCTCCAGATACTCAACTAGTCTAAAGAAGGCCAGTTGTCACCTGTGCTAACATAACTGCAAACGGGTTTTCTAATGATCAATTAGCCTTTTAAAATTATAAACTTGGATTAGCTAAGACGTGCCATTGGAACACAGGAGTGATGGTTGCTGATAATGGGCCTCTGTACTTGGATTAGCTAACACAACGTGCCATTGGAACACAGGAGTGATGGTTGCTGATAATGGGCCTCTGTACTTGGATTAGCTAACACAACGTGCCATTGGAACACAGGAGTGATGGTTGCTGATAATGGGCCTCTGTACTCCTATGTAGATATTCCATTGGAACACAGGAGTGATGGTTGCTGATAATGGGCCTCTGTACTTGGATTAGCTAACACAACGTGCCATTGGAACACAGGAGTGATGGTTTCTGATAATGGGCCTCTGTACACCTATGTAGATATTCCATTAAAAATCAGCCGTTTCCAGCTACATTAGTCATTGACTGGCCCTCAAACCATCACGGTCACCTAATAAACCCCAGTTTACAATTGGCTCATTCATCCCCCCTCCCATCTGTAACTAATTCCCCAGGTCGTTGCTGCAAATGAGAACGTGTTCTCAGTCAACTTACCTGGTAAAATAACGAATAAATAAAAAAATTAAAAATTAACAATGTCTACACTGTTATTTTAATGGACAAAAAAAAAAAAGTGATTTTCTTTCAAAAACAAGGACATTTCTAAGTCAACCCAAACTTTTGAATGGTGTAAGTGTGGTTGTGAAAAAAAATCAATGAGATATACCATAAAGCAGAAAAACAAAAGCACATTTATGCAAATTTATGAACAATAACCCGTTCTAATTGGAAACCCCAGAAAGATAAATTGTTTGATGCTGAATGTCTCACCAATCACAGGATAGAAATACTCAGCAACAATATTGTGACACATTAGAAGAAACAGAAGCATTCTGAGAACACTGTGAAAGCCATTGAAGACTCCATTGATGGAAACCAATTGTGGGAGAATGAATGAATGAATGTTTAAGATGGAAAACAGAGGAAAGGACCTAGCAAATTCAACAACATTTGGATAAATCACTTTGAAAGTCCCTATAGAACAATACCACCAGAGGACCTTACTTGAAACCTACAAAAAAAATATGCAAGAAAAACTCAGCTCCCTAAAACACATTATTAAAAACAACCAGAACCAATTTGACTACAAAATTACACAGGCTGAACTTTCAAAGAAAATACCAAACCTAGAAAGGTATGTGGCCTGGACAGCATCTGGAACGAAATGCATATTAAAACTACTCAAACTGGCCTCCCAAGTGGCACAGTGGTTTAAGGCTAGCTCTGCCACTAGAGATCCGGTTCGAGTCGAGGCTCTGTCGCAGCCGGCCGCTACCGGGAGACCCATGAGGCAGGGCACAATTGGCCCAGCGTCGTCTGGGTTAAGGGGAGGGTTTGGCCCAGCGTCGTCTGGGTTAGGGGAGGGTTTGGCCCAGCGTCGTCTGGGTTAGGGGAGGGTTTGGCCCAGCGTCGTCTGGGTTAAGGGGAGGGTTTGGCCCAGCGTCGTCTGGGTTAAGGGGAGGGTTTGGCCCAGCGTCGTCTGGGTTAAGGGGAGGGTTTGGCCGGCAGGGATGTTCTTGTCCCATTGCGCACTAGTGTATCCTGTGGGGGGGGGGGGGGGGGGTCGCCAGGTGTATTGTATTTCCTGGAATGAAATGCATAAACACGCTGCAGGATGCCATATTAAAACTGCCCAACCTGGTTTTGGAAAGGGGCTGCTTCCCAGATACTTGGAACCAGGGGCTCATAAACCTCATATATAAAAATCTGACAAATTAGACCCTAATAACTGAATGTGGCACCAGTAACATGGGGGGAAATGATCTGCTGTATTCTCATTGGCCGAATACAGACCTCCTCACACAACATAACGCCCTCAGCAAAAAAAACAAAATGGCTTTCTGCCCAAACACAGAACAACAGACCACACAATCTAATAAACATGTTCATCAGGAAAGCAGAGGGAAGGTATGTGCATGTTGTGTTGATTTGAACAAAGCTTTTGATTCCACATGGCATGATGTTATAAAACCCTCCACAGCGTCGTTGGGGGTAAAGTATACGACATCATAAAATCTATTTGCTTGAACAACACATGTAGCATTACACTGAACAACAAAATAAACTTCTTTTTTTTTTACCAAGGGTGAGGGGTAAGACAAGGATACAGTTTATGTCCAACATCTACAAACTAGCAGAGAGAGAGAGAGAGGGGGACACTAGCAGTGTTGTTGGACAAATCTGCAGCCCCTGGACTCACCCTCAAAGATGAGGTCAGATTCAGATGGCCTACTGCCACCAACAGATCAGATAACCTACTGTCCCCTACAGATCAGACAACCTACTGTCACCAACATATCAGATGGCCTACTGTCACCAACAGATCAGATGGCCTACTGTCACCAACAGATCAGATGGCCAACTGTCACCAACAGATCAGATGGCCAACTGTCACCAACAGGTCAGGGTCTACCCAGAGGACCTACTGTCCCCAACAGGTCAGGGTCTACCCAGATGACCTACTGTCCCCAACAGACCAGGGTCTACCCAGATGACCTACTGCCACCAACAGATCAGATGACCTACTGTCCCCAACAGGTCAGGGTCTACCCAGAGGACCTACTGTCCCCAACAGGTCAGGGTCTACCCAGATGACCTACTGTCCCCAACAGATCAGATGACCTACTGCCACCAACAGATCAGATGACCTACTGTCCCCAACAGATCAGATGACCTACTGTCACCAACAGATCAGATGACCTACTGTCCCCAACAGATCAGATTACCTACTGTCACCAACAGATCAAATGACCTACTGTCCCCAACAGATCAGATGACCTACTGTCACCAACAGATCAGGGTCTACCCAGATGACCTACTGTCCCCAACAGACCAGGGTCTACCCAGATGACCTACTGCCACCAACAGACCAGGGTCTACCCAGATGACCTACTGCCACCAACTGATCAGGGTCTACCCAGATGACCTACTGCCACCAACAGATCAGATGACCTACTGTCCCCAAAGATCAGGGTCTACCCAGATGACCTACTGCCACCAACTGATCAGGGTCTACCCAGATGACCTACTGCCACCAACAGATCAGATGACCTACTGTCACCAACAGATCAGATGACCTACTGTCACCAACAGATCAGGGTCTACCCAGATGACCTACTGCCACCAACAGATCAGGGTCTACCCAGATGACCTACTGCCACCAACAGATCAGATGACCTACTGTCCCCAACAGATCAGATGACCCACTGTCCCCAACAGATCAGATGACCCACTGTCCCCAACAGATCAGATGACCTACTGTCCCCAACAGATCAAGGTCTACCCAGATGACCTACTGTCACCAACAGATCAGATGACCTACTGTCACCAACAGATCAGGGTCTACCCAGATGACCTACTGTAGCCAAACAGATCAGATGACCTACTGTCACCAACAGATCAAGGTATACCCAGATGACATACTGTCACCAACAGATCAGATGACCTACTGTCCCCAACAGATCAGATGACCTACTGTCCACAACAGATCAGACGACCTACTGTCCCCAACAGATCAAGGACTAACCAGATGACCTACTGTCACAAACAGATCAAGGTCTACCCAGATGACCTACTGTCACCAACAGATCAGATGACCTACTGTCACCAACAGATCAGATGACCTACTGTCACCAACAGATCAGATGACCTACTGTCACCAACAGATCAGATGACCTACTGTCACCAACAGATCAGATGATCTACTGTCACCAACAGATCAAGGTCTACAACTACCACGATATAACATGTCCAACTACCTGGGACAGGAAATACCATGGTGGAACCAACTACCTGGGACAGGAAATACCATGGTTGAACATGTCCAACTACCTGGGACAGGAAATACCATGGTTGAACCAACTACCTGGGACAGGAAATACCATGGTTGAACATGTCCAACTACCTGGGACAGTAAATACCATGGTTGAACATGTCCAACTACCTGGGACAGGAAATACCATGGTTGAACCAACTACCTGGAACAGGAAATACCATGGTTGAACCAACGACCTGGGACAGGATATACCATGGTTGAACCAACTACCTGGGACAGGAAATACCATGGTTGAACCAACTACCTGGGACAGGAAATACCATGGTTGAACATGTCCAACTACCTGGGACAGGAAATACCATGGTTGTCCTGGGACTAACAACCAGGGCCTCTGGTGGATTTGATCTGGCAGTGAATGAACTAGAAAAAAAATCCTGCAAAACATTTTACTCCATAAAATGACAATTCTCAAAAAGACACATTCCAATCCAAATCTGGTGCAAAATATTCTGAGTCATTTTACCAAATGCACTACATGGAGGTGAGGTCTGGCATCTGACCTGTAATTACAATTATAAGCACTGAGAGAAACACACACACATACAGAATTCTGCAGGTATATCCTAAATACCCAGAAGAAAGGATTAAATAATGTATTGTAGCGCGGAACTCAGAAATATTCCCTTTAATTGTACATATAAAGGAAAGGACACTGAAATGTTGTACCTTTCTGTCTCTTTTGTCACCATTTGAAATGAAGCCCTAAAACAGCCTTACAATTCAAATCACTTGAAACCCAAGAGCTGAACCCTGAAAAGAGTCCCCTATGTCAGCTGTTATAAACACTAAACAACACTATTATCCAAACACACAGGGAAATCAACCAGATTGTCACAGAAAATAAAACCTCCTATTTGACAAATTGGGGAAATGAAACAAAAACACTGAATGAACTAAAATGCTATTTGGCCTCAAAAGAGAACACAAAATTGGCAGAACATTTCTACTCTGTCAGAGATACAAACCAGAGACAGATCCTGACCAAATACAGGCTCAGCGACCAACAATTGGCTATGGAAAAACAGAGACACAAAAAGACATGGCTGCCCATAGAGCAGCGTCTATGTGGTCACTGAACGACAGGGGAGGAAGAGATGCACTGCCTCCTCTACTGTGAGAAATACTCCCAAATAAGATTATATTGTTTAAAGAAAATATCTCAATCAATTCCCAACTTCTCTGCATTTAATAATAAAATAAACCTAGGATTTATTCTGGATGAGGGAGAAACAGCTAATATTACTGACAGGCATGTACAATATATGATTACCATATCATATATAATAAATAGTGGAACCATCATCATGTTGTTGTATATAACTGACAGTAATACACAGTGGAACCATCATCATGTTGTTGTATATAACTGACAGTAATACACAGTGGAACCATCATCATGTTGTTGTATATAACTGACAGTAATACACAGTGGAACCATCATCATGTTGTTGTATATAACTGACAGTAATACATAGTGGAACCATCATCATGTTGTATATAACTGACAGTAATACACAGTGGAACCATCATCATGTTGTATATAACTGACAGTAATACACAGTGGAACCATCATCATGTTGTATATAACTGACAGTAATACACAGTGGAACCATCATCATGTTGTATATAACTGACAGTAATACACAGTGGAACCATCATCATGTTGTTGTATATAACTGACAGTAATACACAGTGGAACCATCATCATGTTGTTGTATATAACTGACAGTAATACACAGTGGAACCATCATCATGTTGTATATAACTGACAGTAATACACAGTGGAACCATCATCATGTTGTATATAACTGACAGTAATACACAGTGGAACCATCATCATGTTGTTGTATATAACTGACAGTAATACACAGTGGAACCATCATCATGTTGTATATAACTGACAGTAATACACAGTGGAACCATCATCATGTTGTATATAACTGACAGTAATACACAGTGGAACCATCATCATGTTGTATATAACTGACAGTAATACACAGTGGAACCATCATCATGTTGTATATAACTGACAGTAATACACAGTGGAACCATCATCATGTTGTATATAACTGACAGTAATACACAGTGGAACCATCATCATGTTGTTGTATATAACTGACAGTATATAACACAGTGGAACCATCATCATGTTGTTGTATATAACTGACAGTAATACACAGTGGAACCATCATCATGTTGTATATAACTGACAGTAATACACAGTGGAACCATCATCATGTTGTTGTATATAACTGACAGTAATACATAGTGGAACCATCATCATGTTGTATATAACTGACAGTAATACACAGTGGAACCATCATCATGTTGTATATAACTGACAGTAATACACAGTGGAACCATCATCATGTTGTATATAACTGACAGTAATACACAGTGGAACCATCATCATGTTGTATATAACTGACAGTAATACACAGTGGAACCATCATCATGTTGTTGTATATAACTGACAGTAATACACAGTGGAACCATCATCATGTTGTTGTATATAACTGACAGTAATACACAGTGGAACCATCATCATGTTGTATATAACTGACAGTAATACACAGTGGAACCATCATCATGTTGTATATAACTGACAGTAATACACAGTGGAACCATCATCATGTTGTTGTATATAACTGACAGTAATACACAGTGGAACCATCATCATGTTGTATATAACTGACAGTAATACACAGTGGAACCATCATCATGTTGTATATAACTGACAGTAATACACAGTGGAACCATCATCATGTTGTATATAACTGACAGTAATACACAGTGGAACCATCATCATGTTGTATATAACTGACAGTAATACACAGTGGAACCATCATCATGTTGTATATAACTGACAGTAATACACAGTGGAACCATCATCATGTTGTTGTATATAACTGACAGTAATACACAGTGGAACCATCATCATGTTGTTGTATATAACTGACAGTAATACACAGTGGAACCATCATCATGTTGTATATAACTGACAGTAATACACAGTGGAACCATCATCATGTTGTATATAACTGACAGTAATACACAGTGGAACCATCATCATGTTGTTGTATATAACTGACAGTAATACACAGTGGAACCATCATCATGTTGTATATAACTGACAGTAATACACAGTGGAACCATCATCATGTTGTATATAACTGACAGTAATACACAGTGGAACCATCATCATGTTGTATATAACTGACAGTAATACACAGTGGAACCATCATCATGTTGTTGTATATAACTGACAGTAATACACAGTGGAACCATCATCATCATGTTGTATATAACTGACAGTAATACACAGTGGAACCATCATCATGTTGTTGTATATAACTGACAGTAATACACAGTGGAACCATCATCATGTTGTTGTATATAACTGACAGTAATACACAGTGGAACCATCATCATGTTGTTGTATATAACTGACAGTAATACATAGTGGAACCATCATCATGTTGTTGTATATAACTGACAGTAATACACAGTGGAACCATCATCATGTTGTTGTATATAACTGACAGTAATACACAGTGGAACCATCATCATGTTGTATATAACTGACAGTAATACACAGTGGAACCATCATCATGTTGTTGTATATAACTGACAGTAATACACAGTGGAACCATCATCATGTTGTTGTATATAACTGACAGTAATACACAGTGGAACCATCATCATGTTGTATATAACTGACAGTAATACACAGTGGAACCATCATCATGTTGTATATAACTGACAGTAATACACAGTGGAACCATCATCATGTTGTATATAACTGACAGTAATACACAGTGGAACCATCATCATGTTGTATATAACTGACAGTAATACACAGTGGAACCATCATCATGTTGTATATAACTGACAGTAATACACAGTGGAACCATCATCATGTTGTTGTATATAACTGACAGTAATACACAGTGGAACCATCATCATGTTGTTGTATATAACTGACAGTAATACACAGTGGAACCATCATCATGTTGTTGTATATAACTGACAGTAATACACAGTGGAACCATCATCATGTTGTATATAACTGACAGTAATACACAGTGGAACCATCATCATGTTGTTGTATATAACTGACAGTAATACACAGTGGAACCATCATCATGTTGTTGTATATAACTGACAGTAATACACAGTGGAACCATCATCATGTTGTTGTATATAACTGACAGTAATACACAGTGGAACCATCATCATGTTGTTGTATATAACTGACAGTAATACATAGTGGAACCATCATCATGTTGTATATAACTGACAGTAATACACAGTGGAACCATCATCATGTTGTTGTATATAACTGACAGTAATACACAGTGGAACCATCATCATGTTGTTGTATATAACTGACAGTAATACACAGTGGAACCATCATCATGTTGTTGTATATAACTGACAGTAATACACAGTGGAACCATCATCATGTTGTTGTATATAACTGACAGTAATACACAGTGGAACCATCATCATGTTGTATATAACTGACAGTAATACACAGTGGAACCATCATCATGTTGTATATAACTGACAGTAATACACAGTGGAACCATCATCATGTTGTATATAACTGACAGTAATACACAGTGGAACCATCATCATGTTGTTGTATATAACTGACAGTAATACACAGTGGAACCATCATCATGTTGTTGTATATAACTGACAGTAATACAGTGGAACCATCATCATGTTGTTGTATATAACTGACAGTAATACACAGTGGAACCATCATCATGTTGTTGTATATAACTGACAGTAATACACAGTGGAACCATCATCATGTTGTATATAACTGACAGTAATACACAGTGGAACCATCATCATGTTGTTGTATATAACTGACAGTAATACACAGTGGAACCATCATCATGTTGTATATAACTGACAGTAATACACAGTGGAACCATCATCATGTTGTTGTATATAACTGACAGTAATACACAGTGGAACCATCATCATGTTGTATATAACTGACAGTAATACACAGTGGAACCATCATCATGTTGTTGTATATAACTGACAGTAATACACAGTGGAACCATCATCATGTTGTTGTATATAACTGACAGTAATACACAGTGGAACCATCATCATGTTGTTGTATATAACTGACAGTAATACACAGTGGAACCATCATCATGTTGTTGTATATAACTGACAGTAATACACAGTGGAACCATCATCATGTTGTATATAACTGACAGTAATACACAGTGGAACCATCATCATGTTGTATATAACTGACAGTAATACACAGTGGAACCATCATCATGTTGTATATAACTGACAGTAATACACAGTGGAACCATCATCATGTTGTTGTATATAACTGACAGTAATACACAGTGGAACCATCATCATGTTGTTGTATATAACTGACAGTAATACACAGTGGAACCATCATCATGTTGTTGTATATAACTGACAGTAATACACAGTGGAACCATCATCATGTTGTTGTATATAACTGACAGTAATACACAGTGGAACCATCATCATGTTGTATATAACTGACAGTAATACACAGTGGAACCATCATCATGTTGTATATAACTGACAGTAATACACAGTGGAACCATCATCATGTTGTATATAACTGACAGTAATACACAGTGGAACCATCATCATGTTGTTGTATATAACTGACAGTAATACACAGTGGAACCATCATCATGTTGTATATAACTGACAGTAATACACAGTGGAACCATCATCATGTTGTATATAACTGACAGTAATACACAGTGGAACCATCATCATGTTGTATATAACTGACAGTAATACACAGTGGAACCATCATCATGTTGTATATAACTGACAGTAATACACAGTGGAACCATCATCATGTTGTATATAACTGACAGTAATACACAGTGGAACCATCATCATGTTGTATATAACTGACAGTAATACACAGTGGAACCATCATCATGTTGTTGTATATAACTGACAGTAATACACAGTGGAACCATCATCATGTTGTTGTATATAACTGACAGTAATACACAGTGGAACCATCATCATGTTGTTGTATATAACTGACAGTAATACACAGTGGAACCATCATCATGTTGTTATATATAACTGACAGTAATACACAGTGGAACCATCATCATGTTGTATATAACTGACAGTAATACACAGTGGAACCATCATCATGTTGTTGTATATAACTGACAGTAATACACAGTGGAACCATCATCATGTTGTTGTATATAACTGACAGTAATACACAGTGGAACCATCATCATGTTGTATATAACTGACAGTAATACACAGTGGAACCATCATCATGTTGTATATAACTGACAGTAATACACAGTGGAACCATCATCATGTTGTTGTATATAACTGACAGTAATACACAGAGAACCATCATCATGTTGTATATAACTGACAGTAATACACAGTGGAACCATCATCATGTTGTATATAACTGACAGTAATACACAGTGGAACCATCATCATGTTGTTGTATATAACTGACAGTAATACACAGTGGAACCATCATCATGTTGTATATAACTGACAGTAATACACAGTGGAACCATCATCATGTTGTATATAACTGACAGTAATACACAGTGGAACCATCATCATGTTGTTGTATATAACTGACAGTAATACACAGTGGAACCATCATCATGTTGTATATAACTGACAGTAATACACAGTGGAACCATCATCATGTTGTATATAACTGACAGTAATACACAGTGGAACCATCATCATGTTGTATATAACTGACAGTAATACACAGTGGAACCATCATCATGTTGTATATAACTGACAGTAATACACAGTGGAACCATCATCATGTTGTTGTATATAACTGACAGTAATACACAGTGGAACCATCATCATGTTGTATATAACTGACAGTAATACACAGTGGAACCATCATCATGTTGTATATAACTGACAGTAATACACAGTGGAACCATCATCATGTTGTTGTATATAACTGACAGTAATACACAGTGGAACCATCATCATGTTGTATATAACTGACAGTAATACACAGTGGAACCATCATCATGTTGTATATAACTGACAGTAATACACAGTGGAACCATCATCATGTTGTATATAACTGACAGTAATACACAGTGGAACCATCATCATGTTGTATATAACTGACAGTAATACACAGTGGAACCATCATCATGTTGTATATAACTGACAGTAATACACAGTGGAACCATCATCATGTTGTATATAACTGACAGTAATACACAGTGGAACCATCATCATGTTGTTGTATATAACTGACAGTAATACACAGTGGAACCATCATCATGTTGTTGTATATAACTGACAGTAATACACAGTGGAACCATCATCATGTTGTATATAACTGACAGTAATACACAGTGGAACCATCATCATGTTGTATATAACTGACAGTAATACACAGTGGAACCATCATCATGTTGTTGTATATAACTGACAGTAATACACAGTGGAACCATCATCATGTTGTTGTATATAACTGACAGTAATACACAGTGGAACCATCATCATGTTGTATATAACTGACAGTAATACACAGTGGAACCATCATCATGTTGTTGTATATAACTGACAGTAATACACAGTGGAACCATCATCATGTTGTTGTATATAACTGACAGTAATACACAGTGGAACCATCATCATGTTGTTGTATATAACTGACAGTAATACACAGTGGAACCATCATCATGTTGTATATAACTGACAGTAATACACAGTGGAACCATCATCATGTTGTATATAACTGACAGTAATACACAGTGGAACCATCATCATGTTGTTGTATATAACTGACAGTAATACACAGTGGAACCATCATCATGTCATGTTGTATATAACTGACAGTAATACACAGTGGAACCATCATCATGTTGTATATAACTGACAGTAATACACAGTGGAACCATCATCATGTTGTTGTATATAACTGACAGTAATACACAGTGGAACCATCATCATGTTGTATATAACTGACAGTAATACACAGTGGAACCATCATCATGTTGTATATAACTGACAGTAATACACAGTGGAACCATCATCATGTTGTATATAACTGACAGTAATACACAGTGGAACCATCATCATGTTGTATATAACTGACAGTAATACACAGTGGAACCATCATCATGTTGTTGTATATAACTGACAGTAATACACAGTGGAACCATCATCATGTTGTATATAACTGACAGTAATACACAGTGGAACCATCATCATGTTGTTGTATATAACTGACAGTAATACACAGTGGAACCATCATCATGTTGTTGTATATAACTGACAGTAATACACAGTGGAACCATCATCATGTTGTATATAACTGACAGTAATACACAGTGGAACCATCATCATGTTGTTGTATATAACTGACAGTAATACACAGTGGAACCATCATCATGTTGTTGTATATAACTGACAGTAATACACAGTGGAACCATCATCATGTTGTATATAACTGACAGTAATACACAGTGGAACCATCATCATGTTGTATATAACTGACAGTAATACACAGTGGAACCATCATCATGTTGTTGTATATAACTGACAGTAATACACAGTGGAACCATCATCATGTTGTATATAACTGACAGTAATACACAGTGGAACCATCATCATGTTGTATATAACTGACAGTAATACACAGTGGAACCATCATCATGTTGTATATAACTGACAGTAATACACAGTGGAACCATCATCATGTTGTTGTATATAACTGACAGTAATACACAGTGGAACCATCATCATACACAGTGTTGTATATAACTGACAGTAATACACAGTGGAACCATCATCATGTTGTATATAACTGACAGTAATACACAGTGGAACCATCATCATGTTGTATATAACTGACAGTAATACACAGTGGAACCATCATCATGTTGTTGTATATAACTGACAGTAATACACAGTGGAACCATCATCATGTTGTTGTATATAACTGACAGTAATACACAGTGGAACCATCATCATGTTGTATATAACTGACAGTAATACACAGTGGAACCATCATCATGTTGTTGTATATAACTGACAGTAATACACAGTGGAACCATCATCATGTTGTTGTATATAACTGACAGTAATACACAGTGGAACCATCATCATGTTGTTGTATATAACTGACAGTAATACACAGTGGAACCATCATCATGTTGTATATAACTGACAGTAATACACAGTGGAACCATCATCATGTTGTATATAACTGACAGTAATACACAGTGGAACCATCATCATGTTGTTGTATATAACTGACAGTAATACACAGTGGAACCATCATCATCATGTTGTATATAACTGACAGTAATACACAGTGGAACCATCATCATGTTGTATATAACTGACAGTAATACACAGTGGAACCATCATCATGTTGTTGTATATAACTGACAGTAATACACAGTGGAACCATCATCATGTTGTATATAACTGACAGTAATACACAGTGGAACCATCATCATGTTGTATATAACTGACAGTAATACACAGTGGAACCATCATCATGTTGTATATAATGTTGAACCATCATCATGTTGTTGTATATAACTGACAGTAATACACAGTGGAACCATCATCATGTTGTTGTATATAACTGACAGTAATACACAGTGGAACCATCATCATGTTGTATATAACTGACAGTAATACACAGTGGAACCATCATCATGTTGTTGTATATAACTGACAGTAATACACAGTGGAACCATCATCATGTTGTTGTATATAACTGACAGTAATACACAGTGGAACCATCATCATGTTGTATATAACTGACAGTAATACACAGTGGAACCATCATCATGTTGTATATAACTGACAGTAATACACAGTGGAACCATCATCATGTTGTATATAACTGACAGTAATACACAGTGGAACCATCATCATGTTGTTGTATATAACTGACAGTAATACACAGTGGAACCATCATCATGTTGTATATAACTGACAGTAATACACAGTGGAACCATCATCATGTTGTTGTATATAACTGACAGTAATACACAGTGGAACCATCATCATGTTGTTGTATATAACTGACAGTAATACACAGTGGAACCATCATCATGTTGTATATAACTGACAGTAATACACAGTGGAACCATCATCATGTTGTATATAACTGACAGTAATACACAGTGGAACCATCATCATGTTGTTGTATATAACTGACAGTAATACATAGTGGAACCATCATCATGTTGTATATAACTGACAGTAATACACAGTGGAACCATCATCATCATGTTGTTGTATATAACTGACAGTAATACACAGTGGAACCATCATCATGTTGTATATAACTGACAGTAATACACAGTGGAACCATCATCATGTTGTTGTATATAACTGACAGTAATACACAGTGGAACCATCATCATGTTGTATATAACTGACAGTAATACACAGTGGAACCATCATCATGTGGAACCATTGTATATAACTGACAGTAATACACAGTGGAACCATCATCATGTTGTTGTATATAACTGACAGTAATACACAGTGGAACCATCATCATGTTGTTGTATATAACTGACAGTAATACACAGTGGAACCATCATCATGTTGTTGTATATAACTGACAGTAATACACAGTGGAACCATCATCATGTTGTATATAACTGACAGTAATACACAGTGGAACCATCATCATGTTGTATATAACTGACAGTAATACACAGTGGAACCATCATCATGTTGTATATAACTGACAGTAATACACAGTGGAACCATCATCATCATGTTGTATATAACTGACAGTAATACACAGTGGAACCATCATCATGTTGTATATAACTGTATATAACTGACAGTAATACACAGTGGAACCATCATCATGTTGTATATAACTGACAGTAATACACAGTGGAACCATCATCATGTTGTATATAACTGACAGTAATACACAGTGGAACCATCATCATGTTGTATATAACTGACAGTAATACACAGTGGAACCATCATCATGTTGTTGTATATAACTGACAGTAATACACAGTGGAACCATCATCATGTTGTATATAACTGACAGTAATACACAGTGGAACCATCATCATGTTGTTGTATATAACTGACAGTAATACACAGTGGAACCATCATCATGTTGTATATAACTGACAGTAATACACAGTGGAACCATCATCATGTTGTATATAACTGACAGTAATACACAGTGGAACCATCATCATGTTGTTGTATATAACTGACAGTAATACACAGTGGAACCATCATCATGTTGTATATAACTGACAGTAATACACAGTGGAACCATCATCATGTTGTTGTATATAACTGACAGTAATACACAGTGGAACCATCATCATGTTGTTGTATATAACTGACAGTAATACACAGTGGAACCATCATCATGTTGTTGTATATAACTGACAGTAATACACAGTGGAACCATCATCATGTTGTTGTATATAACTGACAGTAATACACAGTGGAACCATCATCATGTTGTTGTATATAACTGACAGTAATACACAGTGGAACCATCATCATGTTGTTGTATATAACTGACAGTAATACACAGTGGAACCATCATCATGTTGTATATAACTGACAGTAATACACAGTGGAACCATCATCATGTTGTTGTATATAACTGACAGTAATACACAGTGGAACCATCATCATGTTGTATATAACTGACAGTAATACACAGTGGAACCATCATCATGTTGTTGTATATAACTGACAGTAATACACAGTGGAACCATCATCATGTTGTTGTATATAACTGACAGTAATACACAGTGGAACCATCATCATGTTGTTGTATATAACTGACAGTAATACACAGTGGAACCATCATCATCATGTTGTATATAACTGACAGTAATACACAGTGGAACCATCATCATGTTGTTGTATATAACTGACAGTAATACACAGTGGAACCATCATCATGTTGTTGTATATAACTGACAGTAATACACAGTGGAACCATCATCATGTTGTTGTATATAACTGACAGTAATACACAGTGGAACCATCATCATCATGTTGTATATAACTGACAGTAATACACAGTGGAACCATCATCATGTTGTTGTATATAACTGACAGTAATACACAGTGGAACCATCATCATGTTGTTGTATATAACTGACAGTAATACACAGTGGAACCATCATCATGTTGTTGTATATAACTGACAGTAATACACAGTGGAACCATCATCATGTTGTATATAACTGACAGTAATACATAGTGGAACCATCATCATGTTGTATATAACTGACAGTAATACACAGTGGAACCATCATCATGTTGTATATAACTGACAGTAATACACAGTGGAACCATCATCATGTTGTATATAACTGACAGTAATACACAGTGGAACCATCATCATGTTGTTGTATATAACTGACAGTAATACACAGTGGAACCATCATCATGTTGTATATAACTGACAGTAATACACAGTGGAACCATCATCATGTTGTATATAACTGACAGTAATACACAGTGGAACCATCATCATGTTGTTGTATATAACTGACAGTAATACACAGTGGAACCATCATCATGTTGTATATAACTGACAGTAATACACAGTGGAACCATCATCATGTTGTATATAACTGACAGTAATACACAGTGGAACCATCATCATGTTGTATATAACTGACAGTAATACACAGTGGAACCATCATCATGTTGTTGTATATAACTGACAGTAATACACAGTGGAACCATCATCATGTTGTATATAACTGACAGTAATACACAGTGGAACCATCATCATCATGTTGTATATAACTGACAGTAATACACAGTGGAACCATCATCATGTTGTTGTATATAACTGACAGTAATACACAGTGGAACCATCATCATGTTGTATATAACTGACAGTAATACACAGTGGAACCATCATCATGTTGTATATAACTGACAGTAATACACAGTGGAACCATCATCATGTTGTATATAACTGACAGTAATACACAGTGGAACCATCATGTTGTATATAACTGACAGTAATACACAGTGGAACCATCATCATGTTGTTGTATATAACTGACAGTAATACATAGTGGAACCATCATCATGTTGTATATAACTGACAGTAATACACAGTGGAACCATCATCATGTTGTATATAACTGACAGTAATACACAGTGGAACCATCATCATGTTGTTGTATATAACTGACAGTAATACACAGTGGAACCATCATCATGTTGTTGTATATAACTGACAGTAATACACAGTGGAACCATCATCATGTTGTTGTATATAACTGACAGTAATACACAGTGGAACCATCATCATGTTGTATATAACTGACAGTAATACACAGTGGAACCATCATCATGTTGTTGTATATAACTGACAGTAATACACAGTGGAACCATCATCATGTTGTTGTATATAACTGACAGTAATACACAGTGGAACCATCATCATGTTGTATATAACTGACAGTAATACACAGTGGAACCATCATCATCATGTTGTATATAACTGACAGTAATACACAGTGGAACCATCATCATGTTGTATATAACTGACAGTAATACACAGTGGAACCATCATCATGTTGTTGTATATAACTGACAGTAATACACAGTGGAACCATCATCATGTTGTTGTATATAACTGACAGTAATACACAGTGGAACCATCATCATGTTGTTGTATATAACTGACAGTAATACACAGTGGAACCATCATCATGTTGTATATAACTGACAGTAATACACAGTGGAACCATCATCATCATGTTGTATATAACTGACAGTAATACACAGTGGAACCATCATCATGTTGTTGTATATAACTGACAGTAATACACAGTGGAACCATCATCATGTTGTATATAACTGACAGTAATACACAGTGGAACCATCATCATCATGTTGTATATAACTGACAGTAATACAGTGGAACCATCATCATGTTGTATATAACTGACAGTAATACACAGTGGAACCATCATCATGTTGTTGTATATAACTGACAGTAATACACAGTGGAACCATCATCATCATGTTGTATATAACTGACAGTAATACACAGTGGAACCATCATCATGTTGTTGTATATAACTGACAGTAATACACAGTGGAACCATCATCATGTTGTTGTATATAACTGACAGTAATACACAGTGGAACCATCATCATCATGTTGTTGTATATAACTGACAGTAATACACAGTGGAACCATCATCATGTTGTTGTATATAACTGACAGTAATACACAGTGGAACCATCATCATGTTGTTGTATATAACTGACAGTAATACACAGTGGAACCATCATCATGTTGTTGTATATAACTGACAGTAATACACAGTGGAACCATCATCATGTTGTATATAACTGACAGTAATACATAGTGGAACCATCATCATGTTGTATATAACTGACAGTAATACACAGTGGAACCATCACCATGTTGTATATAACTGACAGTAATACACAGTGGAACCATCATCATGTTGTTGTATATAACTGACAGTAATACACAGTGGAACCATCATCATGTTGTATATAACTGACAGTAATACACAGTGGAACCATCATCATGTTGTATATAACTGACAGTAATACACAGTGGAACCATCATCATGTTGTTGAGCCGTTAAATTCTACAACCTCCTAAATGGAAGTTATTCCCAAACCTTCCATAACAAAGCCATCACCTACAGAGAGATGAACCTGGAGAAGAGTCCCCTAAGCAAGCTGGTCCTGGGGCTCTGTTCACAAACAGACCCCACAGAGCCCCAGGACAGCAGCACAATTAGACCCAACCAAATCATGAGAAAACAAAAAGATAATTACTTGACACATTGGAAAGAATTAACAAAAAAACAGAGAAAACTGGAATGCTATTTGGCCCTAAACAGAGAGTACACAGTAGCAGAATACCTGACCATTGTGACTGACCCAAACTTAAGGAAAGCTTTGACTATGTACAGACTCAGTGAGCATAGCCTTGCTATTGAGAAAGGCCGCCGTAGGCAGACCTGGCTCGCAAGAGAAGACAGGCTATGTGCACACAAAATGAGGTGGGAACTGAGCTGCACTTCCTAACCTCCTGCCCAATGTATGACCATATTAGACATATTTCCCTCAGATTACACAGACCCACAAAGAATTAGAAAACAAACCAAATGTTGATAAACTCCCATATCTACTGGGTGAAATACCCATGTGCCATCACAGCAGCAAGATGTGTGACCTGTTGCCACAAGAAAATGGCAACCAGTGAAGAACATCGTAAGTACAACTGTCTCTATTATCTTGGAACTTGTGTGAGTGGAAAGTTAGCATGTGTCCCATACCAATAAAGCCCTTTAATTGAATTGAGAGTGAAGAGAACGAGAGAACACACAGAGGTAGCAGAGAAAGACAGAGTAGAGAGAGAGAGAGAACAGAAAGTTGAGGGTGAGAACGAGCGATAGCAGAGAGAAAGCCTCAACCGTGTTTTCCTAGCTTGTTACATGACTTTGGGGGGGGGGGACCACAGTTTACACTGGGAAGCCAAACCTTTGACGAATTATGTTCAATGTTCACCAGTGAGTCTGCTATTGAATGTTGATATTTCCATGTCTCTATTTGTCTTTGGTTTTAATGTGTTATTTTAGTAACCAGTGTGTTTTGCTTCAGTGATGTTCATGTCAATTAAAGTGTTCCAGTACATTACAGTAGGCTACAATATAGTACAGAACAAGTTAACTTTATTAGTCCTCTCCGGGGAACATTCAGTCAGGCAGGACTGGTTCTATGGTAAATACAACATTTAATATCATTAAACAAGAACTGTACTGACTAACGTTTACAGAGGGCCATTTCCTGCAGAACAGATGTGTTCTAAAAAAAGGTTTGTATCTGAACATGAGCAATGTAAACTTAATACCTCTTAATACCTCTTAATACCTCTGGACGACAAATACAGAAATCTGAACCGATTGAACTCCGACCCACCTGCTCAGTGACTTTGGCGCCATCTTCTGGATAAAACAAGGACAGACACAGTATAGAGAGTTTTCTTTTGTAAATGTAATACCGATCAAATTCACTAGGGGGACATCCACTATCCTTGGATTGTCTCAGCAACATATATATTTTATCCTTTATTTAACTAGGCAAGTCAGTTAAAGAACAAATTCTTATTTTCAATGACGGCCTAGGAACAGTGGGTTAACTGCCTTGTTCAGGGGCAGAACGACAGATTTTTACCATGTCAGCTCTGGGATTCGATAAAAGCAACCTTTCGGTTACTAGCCCAACACTCTAAACACTAGGCTACCCTGTCGCCCCCACTCTAAACACTAGGCTACCCTGTCGCCCCCACTCTAAACACTAGGCTACCCTGTCGCCCCCACTCTAAACACTAGGCTACCCTGTCGCCCCCACTCTAAACACTCAGGGCTACCCTGTCGCCCCCACTCTAAACACTAGGCTACCCTGTCGCCCCCACTCTAAACACTAGGCTACCCTGTCGCCCCCACTCTAAACACTAGGCTACCCTGTCGCCCCCACTCTAAACACTAGGCTACCCTGTCGCCCCCACTCTAAACACTAGGCTACCCTGTCGCCCCCACTCTAAACACTAGGCTACCCTGTCGCCCCCACTCTAAACACTAGGCTACCCTGTCGCCCCCACTCTAAACACTAGGCTACCCTGTCGCCCCATGTAAGGAACGGAGCAGTATGATCTAGAACAGTGGTTCCCAAATAAATAAATATAGATATATATTTAAAAGAAATGTGTAGAACTGCAGGAAATAAACGTTCAACCCTGCAAAGTTCTCTCTGCAAACAAGAGGGAAACAAGAGGGACGTGAACAGATTGTCGTGAACATGAAGCTCGTTCCCATAGAAACAACGAGACGGATGTGGGATATTCCCCAACGGTGGAAGGAGAGTGAAACAGTTTGTCGTGAACATGAAGCTCGTTCCCATAGAAACAACGAGGCGGATGTGGGATATTCCCCAACGGTGGAAGGAGAGTAAAACAGTTTGTCGTGAACATGAAGCTCGTTCCCATAGAAACAACGAGGCGGATGTGGGATATTCCCCAACGGTGGAAGGAGAGTAAAACAGTTTGTCGTGAACATGAAGCTCGTTCCCATAGAAACAACGAGACGGATGTGGGATATTCCCCAACGGTGGAAGGAGAGTGAAACAGTTTGTCGTGAACATGAAGCTCGTTCCCATAGAAACAACGAGGCGGATGTGGGATATTCCCCAACGGTGGAAGGAGAGTAAAACAGTTTGTCGTGAACATGAAGCTCGTTCCCATAGAAACAACGAGGCGGATGTGGGATATTCCCCAACGGTGGAAGGAGAGTAAAACAGTTTGTCGTGAACATGAAGCTCGTTCCCATAGAAACAACGAGGCGGATGTGGGATATTCCCCAACGGTGGAAGGAGAGTAAAACAGTTTGGGAATCCCTGAAACCCCGATACGGAAAATATGGTTTTCCACATAAGGACGACGTCTAGTCCGACAAATGTGTTGGTTTGTAAATAGGGCTTTCCATCTTGTCACTGAAGAAAAGGACACCAGGTCTGTAATAGGGCTTTCCATCTTGTCACTGAAGAAAAGGACACCAGGTCTGTAATAGGGCTTTCCATCTTGTTACTGAAGAAAAGGACACCAGGTCTGTAAATAGGGCTTTCCTTCTTGTCACTGAAGAAAAGGACACCAGGTCTGTAATAGGGCTTTCCATCTTGTTACTGAAGAAAAGGACACCAGGTCTGTAAATAGGGCTTTCCTTCTTGTCACTGAAGAAAAGGACACCAGGTCTGTAAATAGGGCTTTCCTTCTTGTCACTGAAGAAAAGGACACCAGGTCTGTAAATAGGGCTTTCCTTCTTGTCACTGAAGAAAAGGACACCAGGTCTGTAATAGGGCTTTCCATCTTGTTACTGAAGAAGTTTGGCACATTGAACAAAAAGACCATTCTGGAACATGACATAGCAAATTAACAAGCAACAAAAAGAGAAATAGATAAATACATATATTAGTCTAGTTTTTGGTCACGTAAACATTTTACAAAGTTAAACATGTTTTCACAGTGTTAAAATTCCATCAAATCATATTATCTTTGGACCAATGAGTTTCCAAACCCCTCCTGGATGTGACAGTCACAACAGCTGTGGAAACGTTCCCAAACCCATCCTGGATGTGACAGTCACAACAGCTGTGGAAACGTTCCCAAACCCCTCCTGGATGTGACAGTCACAACAGCTGTGGAAACGTTTCCAAACCCCTCCTGGATGTGACAGTCACAACAGCTGTGGAAACGTTCCCAAACCCATCCTGGATGTGACAGTCACAACAGCTGTGGAAACGTTTCCAAACCCCTCCTGGATGTGACAGTCACAACAGCTGTGGAAAAGTTTCCAAACCCCTCCTGGATGTGACAGTCACAACAGCTGTGGAAACGTTTCCAAACCCCTCCTGGATGTGACAGTCACAACAGCTGTGGAAACGTTTCCAAACCCCTCCTGGATGTGACAGTCACAACAGCTGTGGAAACATTTTCAAGCTGATACACCCATTAAAAACATTTACAAATACAGTACCAGTCAAAGTTTAGACACACCTACTCATTCAAGGGGTTTGTCTTTATTTGTAATTGTAGAATAGTAGTGAAGACATCAGAACTATGAAATAACACATGAGTGAGTAGACAATCCCAAGAGTGTGCAAAGCTGTCGTCAAGGCAAAGGGTGGCTACTTTGAAGAATCTCAAATATAAAATATATTTAGATTTGTTTAACACTTTTTTGGTTACTACATGATTCCATATGTGTTAATTCATAGTGTTGATGTTTTCACTATTATTCTACAATGTAGAAAATAGTTCAAATAAAGAAAAACCCTGGAATGAGTAGGTGTCCAGATTTCTCATACTGTTCATACTGTATGTATGTATGTATACTGCCTTTCAAAAGTTTGGGGTCACTTAGAAATGTCATTGTATTTTAAACAAAATCAAATGTTTTGCCCATTAAAATAACATCAACTTGATCAGAAATACAGTGTAGACATTGTTAATGTTGTAAATTACTATTGTAGCTGGAAACGGCTGATTTTTAATGGAATATCTACATAGGTGTACAGAGGCCCATTATCAGCAACCATCACTCCTGTGTTCCAATGGCACGTCTTAGCTAATCCAAGTTTATCATTTTAAAAGGCTAATTGATCATTAGAAAACCCTTTTGCAGTTATGTTAGCATAGCTGACAACTGGCCTTCTTTAGACTAGTTGAGTATCTGGAACATCATCATTTGTGGGTTCAATTACAGGCTCAAAATGGCCAAAAACAAAGACCTTTCTTCTGAAACTCGTCAGTCTATTCTTGTTCTGAGAAATGAAGGCTATTCCATGCGAGAAATTGCCAAGAAACTGAAGAATTTCTAAATGACCCCAAACTTTTAAAAGGTAGTATGTATGTGTATATATATATATATCCGTTGTGTCAGATGAGTTGCACATCTAATGTTGAACCTTAATCAAGGTGTTAAGAGTATACCATATATTCCTTCATAGATTCTATGTCCTAACGGTTGTTCTACATCTGCCACCAAAAAGACACTATAAAGCCACAATGGTGTAATGATGTTCTTCTGGTTCGTCACCTTCTGACAGACTCGTCATTTAAAGGACACCGTCGTAATGGTGAATCGTGTTCAAGTGATATTTAAGACTAGCAAAACCTGTAAAGCATCTACCACACAGTTTACAGCGATAGGGTTTCTCTCCGGTGTGAATCCGCTGGTGAACTTTCAGGTTGCCTTGGGTGCTGAAGCCCCGTCCACACACAGTGCACGTGAAAGGTCTCTCCCCTGTGTGAACCAGCTTATGTCTGGCCAGATGGTAAGTGTCTTTAAAGCATTTGCCACACTCTATGCAACCATGTGGCTTCTCCTCCGTGTGAGTTGACTGGTGCTGTTCAAGGTCGTCCCTCTGGTCGAAGCCTTTCCCACAGTCCTTACACGGGTAGGATTTCTCCCCTGTGTGGAACAGCGTGTGTTTGGTCAGGTATTGCTTGGTAGGGAAGCCTTTGTCACATTCTTTGCATTGGAAAAGTTTCTCTCCAGTGTGATTCCTCAAGTGCACCTTCATATATCCCTTAGATCGGAAGCATTTACCACATTCTCTGCATTTGAACGGTCTCTCGCCCGTGTGAGTGCGCATGTGTAGTTTCAGATTATGATTGTAAGGGAAACACTTGCCACAAACATGACAAGTAGGTTTGGCTGCAGGTTGAAGTTGAGGAGTGGGCATTCCTTTAGTGAAGGTTTGCCGGTGAGCAGTAGGCCTAGGTTTTGGTTCAGTGAGGGTTTGAGGGTGAGCACTGGGCCTAGGTTTTGGGTCAGTGAGGGTTTGAGGGTGAGCACTGTGCCAAGGTTTTGGGTCAGTGAGGGTTTGAGGGTGAGCACCGGGCCAAGGTTTTGGGTCAGTGAGGGTTTGAGGGTGAGCACTGTGCCAAGGTTTTGGGTCAGTGAGGGTTTGAAGGTGAGCACCGGGCCAAGGTTTTGGTTCAGTGAGGGTTTGAGGGTGAGCATTGTGCCAAGGTTTTGGTTCAGTGAGGGTTTGAGGGTGAGCACCGGGCCAAGGTTTTGGTTCAGTGAGGGTTTGAGGGTGAGCATTGTGCCAAGGTTTTGATTCAGTGTGGGTTTGAGAGTGAGGATTAGTTCTCTCTTTAGTGTGGGTTTGCACGTGGACTGTCAGATTTTCTTTCGAGTCCAAGACTCCTTCACACACACCACAACGGTATTGTTTAGCATGCTTTGTGTGTGTTCTTTGCACATGGTTAACTAAAAAACCCATACGGACAAAAGTCCTCCCACACAGCTTGCAGCAATAAGGAGAAGCATCTTCAACAACGCTTGTTCCTTTCTTCTCCCGTTTTCTTTGTGATTTCCGTGGCTTTGACCCCGGCGGTAGCTCCATGCTCTCCCTGTCGGTGTCCCTCCCCCTGTTTTCACTCTGAGCTGTAGGACTGGATGGTTCTGATACTATGTAGTCTATATAGTCTTCATCACCGGGCTCTGTCTGTATCCCTCCAGTTGTGTTATTGAATGGTGAACCTCCGTCTCTACTCCCCACAGTGTGGGATGCATGACGTGTGTTCACGGACTCACAGTCACTCACAACACAGACAGTTATGAAGTCTTTGGTATCAGACTCTTGAAGCAGCTCTTCCTCCTGTTCATCTTTAATCTGTGTGGGCTCTGGGACCTGCTGCCCCATACGGGGACACACTTGTTCACAGTGCTGCTGCTCAGGGGGAACCTCCTCTTTAGAGACTGTGAAGGTGAGCTGTTGGGGGTCTAAATTAGAACAAATAAGATAAATACAAAAATTAAGTAGTGTTATCATTAAATATATAGTTAGACGTTTGTAATCTAAAATTATACCCATAGTTCTCATAAACACGAGCAGTTGCTGTTTACATAGCTTGCTACATGTTTAGCAAACTAGCTAGCTACTTTAAGGTGGGATACATTCATCAAGTTGTGCTAGCATAGTTAGCATGGCTAGCATAGTTAGCATGGCTAGCATAGTTAGCATGGCTAGCATAGTTAGCATGGCTAGCATAGTTAGCATGGCTAGCATAGTTAGCATGGCTAGCATAGTTAGCATGGCTAGCATAGTTAGCATGGCTAGCATAGTTAGCATGGCTAGCATAGTTAGCATGGCTAGCATAGTTCGCATGGCTAGCATAGTTCGCATGGCTAGCATAGTTCGCATGGCTAGCATAGTTAGCATGGCTAGCATAGTTAGCATGGCTAGCATAGCTAGCTAACGTTAGGTAGATAGTAAATTAGCTAGCTATCTAGCCAAGTTGCGACTGGTGAGTGGATGTGAATCGGTTGTCGATAATACTAAGGGAGAGAGGCAGGCCATCATTATCTCATTCCTTATCAGATTGATATAGCTAGCTAGGGCAACATACCTTTTGTATGTAAGTGTAAATGTGGTTTGAAATCCAGCAGCAGTCGTAACCGTTCGTTGTCCTCCTTGTAACGGGAGATTTCGTCCTGATAGTCTGTTATCGTTCTCTCTACTGCCGATGTTATCTCCCTCGCCGCCGCAGTCAGCCGTTCACTGAGATACGCGTTGAACAACTCCAGTTTAGACATTTTGAGATTTTATTTATTTTTGTTATGTTATGACATTCGATAGCTTTAAATTGTTCTTCTGCTCAATGTGCTGTGATTTTATTCCCTTGTTGTGCCCATTGATGTATATAAAATAATTGTAGACCGCATTTCCAAGATGGACGACCAGCATCTTCCACTTCCGCTACTCGTTTGCGTAGTCTCTTACGTAATCACGTTTCCTCAACTGGGTTAAGAACTCAGAATCTGCCTTTGGCTTCCAGTCAAATTAGACTCAAATTTGACGTGTTAAAGTCTTGCTCATACTCTTATTAAATTAAATACCATGACTGTCTTCTCTTTATCTGGGAATGTTGTTTAAAATGTCAGACACAACATACTTTGCTGATATCGCTATCAATTTAATGCCTACCCCTTAAAAATATACGTTTTCATGTACAGGTTGTGCTATTAGTGTGCTAACACTCATTCAGACAGGCTGGTAGAATAGCTAGCATTCACCGGTTGAAGTTCAAATCAAATCCAACTTTATTTGTCACAATTGCCAAATACAACAAGTGTAGACCTTACAGTGAAACGTTTATTTTACAATCCATTAGTCCTGTGGCCATTGAAGTAACCTTTGAGCATAATGGAGTTGACTGGTGACTATAACATGACTATAAACTCACCACGTCTAGTTTATTAGGTACACCACCCCATTCACGAAAATGGATCGCTCCTAAAAGACAGTGAGTCATGTTGCCATGGCTGGCTGGCTGGCTGGCAGGCAGCTCCTTTTCCATTGAACTTTAGAATGGGGAAAACGAGTGACCTAAAGCGACATTGAGCGTGGTAAGATCGGTGCCAGGCTTTGAGCGTGGTATGATCGGTGCCAGGCTTTGAGCGTGGTATGATCGGTGCCAGGCTTTGACCGTGGTATGATCGGTGCCAGGCTTTGAGCGTGGTATGATCGGTGCCAGGCTTTGAGCGTGGTATGATCGGTGCCAGGCTTTGAGCGTGGTATGATCGGTGCCAGGCTTTGACCGTGGTATGATCGTCAGTGCCAGGCTTTGACCGTGGTATGATCGGTGCCAGGCTTTGACCGTGGTATGATCGTCAGTGCCAGGCTTTGACCGTGGTATGATCGGTGCCAGGCTTTGAGCGTGGTATGATCGGTGCCAGGCTTTGACCGTGGTATGATCGGTGCCAGGCTTTGACCGTGGTATGATCGGTGCCAGGCTTTGACCGTGGTATGATCGTCAGTGCCAGGCTTTGACCGTGGTATGATCGTCAGTGCCAGGCTTTGACCGTGGTATGATCGTCAGCGCCAGGCAATCACAATCATAATCTGAAACTACACATGCGCACTTGTAACAGTATAACTTTAGACCGTCCCCTCGCCCATACGAACCAGGGACCCTCTGCACACATCAACAACAGTCACCCACGAAGCATCGTTACCCATCGCTCCACAAAAGCCGCGGCCCTTGCAGAGCAAAGGGGAACCACTACTTCAAGGTCTCAGAGCAAGTGACGTCACTGATTGAAACTCTATTTATTGCGCACGGCTAACTAAGCTAGCCGTTTCACATCCCATTACACACTCACACAGGCGAGAGACCGTTCAAATGCAGAGAATGTGGTAAATGCTTCCGATCTAAGGGATATATGAAGGTGCACTTGAGGAATCACACTGGAGAGAAACTTTTCCAATGCAAAGAATGTGACAAAGGCTTCCCTACCAAGCAATACCTGACCAAACACACGCTGTTCCACACAGGGGAGAAATCCTACCCGTGTAAGGACTGTGGGAAAGGCTTCGACCAGAGGGAAGACCTTGAACAGCACCAGTCAACTCACACGGAGGAGAAGCCACATGGTTGCATAGAGTGTGGCAAATGCTTTAAAGACACTTACCATCTGGCCAGACATAAGCTGGTTCACACAGGGGAGAGACCTTTCACGTGCACTGTGTGTGGACGGGGCTTCAGCACCCAAGGCAACCTGAAAGTTCACCAGCGGATTCACACCGGAGAGAAACCCTATCGCTGTAAACTGTGTGGTAGATGCTTTACAGGTTTTGCTAGTCTTAAATATCACTTGAACACGATTCACCATTACGACGGTGTCCTTTAAATGACGAGTCTGTCAGAAGGTGACGAACCAGAAGAACATCATTACACCATTGTGGCTTTATAGTGTCTTTTTGGTGGCAGATGTAGAACAACCGTTAGGACATAGAATCTATGAAGGAATATATGGTATACTCTAACACCTTGATTAAGGTTTAACATTAGATGTGCAACTCATCTGACACAACGGATATATATATATATATATACACATACATACTACCTTTTAAAAGTTTGGGGTCACTTAGAAATGTCCTTGTTTTTTAAACAAAATCACTCATTTTTTGTCCATTAAAATAACATCAAATTGATCAGAAATACAGTGTAGACATGGATAATGTTGTAAATGAAAATGTTGCTGGAAACGGCTGATAGTAATTTAGTAATTTACAACATTAACAATGTCTATACTGTATTTCTGATCAATTTGATGTTATTTTAATGGGCAAAACATTTGATTTTGTTTCAAAAACAATGACATTTCTAAGTGACCCCAAACTTTTGAAAGGCAGTATACATACATACATACAGTATGAACCGTACGAGAAATCTGGACACCTACTCATTCCAGGGTTTTTCTTTATTTGAACTATTTTCTACATTGTAGAATAATAGTGAAAACATCAACACTATGAATTAACACATATGGAATCATGTAGTAAACAAAAAAGTGTTAAACAAATCTAAATATATTTTATATTTGAGATTCTTCAAAGTAGCCACCCTTTGCCTTGACGACAGCTTTGCACACTCTTGGCATTCTCTCAACCAGCTTCACCTGGAATGCTTTTCCAAAAATCTTGAAGGAGTTCCCACATATGCTGAGCACTTGTTGGCTGCTTTTCCTTCACTCTGCGGTCCAACTCATCCCAAACCATCTCAATTGGGAAGAAGTCGGTTGATTGTGAAGGCCAGGTCATCTGATGCAGCACTCCATCACTCTCAGTCTTGGTCAAATAGCCCGTACACAGCCTGGAGGAGTGTTGGGTCATTGTCTCATTGAAAAACAAATGATAGTCCAACTAAGCGCAAACCAGATGGGATGGCGTATCGCTGCAGAATGCTGTGGTAGCCATGCTGGTTAAGTGTGCCTTGAATTCTAAATAAATCACTGACAATGTCACCAGCAAAGCACCATCACACCTCCTCCTCCATGCTTCATGGTGGGAACCACACATGCAGAGATCATCCGTTCACAGGTCTAATGTCCATTGATCGTGTTTCTTGGACCAATCAAGCCTCTTCTTCTTACTGCTGTCCGTTAGAAGTGGTTTCTTTGCAGCTATTCGACCATGAAGGTCTGATTCACACAGTCTCCTCAGAACAGATGATGTTGAGATGTGTCTGGTACTTGAACTCTGTTAACCATTTATTTGGGCAGCAATATCTGAGGTGCAGTTAACTCTAATGAACTTATCCTCTGCAGCAGAGGTAACTCTGGGTCTTCCTTTCCTGTGGCGGTCCTCATGAGAGCCAGTTTCATCATAGCGCTTGATGGCTTTTGGCGACTGCACTTGAAGAAACCTTCAAAATTCTTGAAATGTTACAGATTGACTGACCTTCATGTCTTAAAGTAATGATGGACTGTCGTTTCTCTTTGCTTATTTTTAGTTGTTTATTTTATTTCACCTTTATTTAATCAGGTGAGGCCAGTTGAGAACAAGTTCTCGTTTACAACTGCTACCTGGCCAAGATAAAGCAAAGCAGTTCGATACGTGTAACAACACAGAGTTACACATAAACAAACATACAGTCAATAATACAGAATAGAAAATCTATAATGTGTAAAAATGTAGAAGAGTAGGAAGGTAAGGTAATAAATAGGCCCTAGAGGAGAAAATAGGAAACTATGCAGTTTTTTGTTTTTTTTACGTGTTATTTCTTACATTAGTACCCCAGGTCATCTTAGGTTTCATTACATACAGTCGAGAAGAACTACTGAATATAAGATCAGCGTCAACTCACCATCAGTACGACCAAGAATATGTTTTCCGCGACGCGGATCCTGTGTTCTGCCTTACAAACAGGACAACGGAATGGATCGCATGCAGCGACCCAAGAAAACGACTCCGAAAAAGAGGGAAACGTAGCGGTCTTCTGGTCAGACTCAGGACAAGGGCACATCGCGCACCACTCCCCAGCATTCTTCTTGCCAATGTCCAGTCTCTTGACAACAAGGTTGATGAAATCCGAGCAAGGGTAGCATTCCAGAGGGACATCAGAGACTGCAATGTTCTTTGCTTCACGGAAACATGGCTTACTGGGAAGACGCTATCCGATGCGGTGCAGCCAACGGGTTTCTCCACGCATCGCGCCGACAGAAACAAACATCTTTCTGGTAAGAAGAGTGGCGGGGGCGTATGCCTCATGACTAACGAGACATGGTGTGATGAAGGAAACATACAGGAACTCAAATCCTTCTGTTCACCTGATTTAGAATTCCTCACAATCAAATGTAGACCGCATTATCTTCCAAGAGAATTCTCTTCGATTATAATCACAGCCGTCGATGGCTCTGAACGAACTTTATTTAACTCTTTGCAAACTGGAAACCATTTATCCGGAGGCTGCATTCATTGTAGCTGGGGATTTTAACAAAGCTAATCTGAAAACAAGACTCCCTAAATTTTATCAGCATATCGATTGCGCAACCAGGGGTGGTAAAACCTTGGATCACTGTTACTCTAACTTCCGCGACGCATATAAGGCCCTGCCCCGCCCCCCTTTCGGAAAAGCTGACCACGACTCCATTTTGTTGATCCCTGCCTACAGGAAGAAACTGAAACAAGAGACTCCCACGCTGAGGTCTGTCCAACGCTGGTCAGACCAAGCTGACTCCACACTCCAAGACTGCTTCCATCACGTGGACTGGGACATGTTTCGTATTGCGTCAGATAAAAATATTGACGAATACGCTGATTCTTTGTGCGAGTTCATTAGAACGTGCGTTGAAGATGTCGTTCCCATAGCAACGATAAAAACATTCCCTAACCAGAAACCGTGGATTGATGGCAGCATTCGCGTGAAACTGAAAGCGCGAACCACTGCTTTTAATCAGGGCAAGGTGTCTGGCAACATGACCGAATACAAACAGTGCAGCTATTCCCTCCGCAAGGCTTTTAAACAAGCTAAGCGTCAGTACAGAGACAAAGTAGAATCTCAATTCAACGGCTCAGACACAAGAGGCATGTGGCAGGGTCTACAGTCAATCACGGACTACAAGAAGAAACCCAGCCCAGTCACGGACCAGGATGTCTTGCTCCCAGGCAGACTAAATAACTTTTTGCCCGCTTTGAGGACAATACAGTGCCACTGACACGGCCTGCAACGAAAATATGCGGTCTCTCCTTCACTGCAGCTGAGGTGAGTAAGACATTTAAACGTGTTAACCCTCGCAAGGCTGCAGGCCCAGACGGCATCCCCAGCCGCGCCCTCAGAGCATGCGCAGACCAGCTGGCCGGTGTGTTTACGGACATATTCAATCAATCCCTATACCAGTCTGCTGTTCCCACATGCTTCAAGAGGGCCACCATTGTTCCTGTTCCCAAGAAAGCTAAGGTAACTGAGCTAAACGACTACCGCCCCGTAGCACTCACTTCCGTCATCATGAAGTGCTTTGAGAGACTAGTCAAGGACCATATCACCTCCACCCTACCTGACACCCACTCCAATTTGCTTACCGCCCAAATAGGTCCACAGACGATGCAATCTCAACCACACTGCACACTGCCCTAACCCACCTGGACAAGAGGAATACCTATGTGAGAATGCTGTTCATCGACTACAGCTCGGCATTCAACACCATAGTACCCTCCAAGCTCGTCATCAAGCTCGAGACCCTGGGTCTCGACCCCGCCCTGTGCAACTGGGTACTGGACTTCCTGACGGGCCGCCCCCAGGTGGTGAGGGTAGGCAACAACATCTCCTCCCCGCTGAGCCTCAACACGGGGGCCCCACAAGGGTGCGTTCTGAGCCCTCTCCTGTACTCCCTGTTCACCCACGACTGCGTGGCCACGCACGCCTCCAACTCAATCATCAAGTTTGCGGACGACACAACAGTGGTAGGCTTGATTACCAACAACGACGAGACGGCCTACAGGGAAGAGGTGAGGGCCCTCGGAGTGTGGTGTCAGGAAAATAACCTCACACTCAACGTCAACAAAACTAAGGAGATGATTGTGGACTTCAGGAAACAGCAGAGGGAACACCCCCTATCCACATCGATGGAACAGTAGTGGAGAGGGTAGCAAGTTTTAAGTTCCTCGGCATACACATCACAGACAAACTGAATTGGTCCACTCACACTGACAGCGTCGTGAAGAAGGCGCAGCAGCGCCTCTTCAACCTCAGGAGGCTGAAGAAATTCGGCTTGTCACCAAAAGCACTCACAAACTTCTACAGATGCACAATCGAGAGCATCCTGGCGGGCTGTATCACCGCCTGGTACGGCAACTGCTCCGCCCTCAACCGTAAGGCTCTCCAGAGGGTAGTGAGGTCTGCACAACGCATCACCGGGGGCAAACTACCTGCCCTCCAGGACACCTACACCACCCGATGTTACAGGAAGGCCATAAAGATCATCAAGGACATCAACCACCCGAACCACTGCCTGTTCACCCCGCTATCATCCAGAAGGCGAGGTCAGTACAGGTGCATCAAAGCTGGGACCGAGAGACTGAAAAACAGCTTCTATCTCAAGGCCATCAGACTGTTAAACAGCCACCACTAACATTGAGTGGCTGTTGCCAACACACTGTCATTGACACTGACCCAACTCCAGCCACTTTAATAATGGGAATTGATGGGAAATGATGTAAATATATCACTAGCCACTTTAAACAATGCTACCTTATATAATGTTACTTACCCTACATTATTCATCTCATATGCATACGTATATCCTGTACTCTACATCATCGACTGCATCCTTATGTAATACATGTATCACTAGCCACTTTGTCTACATACTCATTTCATATGTATATACTGTACTCGATACCATCTACTGTATGCTGCTCTGTACCATCACTCATTCATATATCCTTATGTACATATTCTTTATCCCCTTACACTGTGTATAAGACAGTAGTTTTGGAATTGTTAGTTAGATTACTTGTTGGTTATCACTGCATTGTCGGAACTAGAAGCACAAGCATTTCGCTACACTCGCATTAACATCTGCTAACCATGTGTATGTGACAAAAAATTTTGGATTTGATTTGATTTAATTACAATTTAGCATTAATACTGGAGTGATAGATGTGTAGATGATGATGTGCAAGTAGAGATACTGGGGTACAAAAGAGCAACAAAAAAAAAAACAATATGGAGGTGAGGTAGTCAGGTAGTCGGGTGGGCCATTTACAGATGGGCTGTATACAGGTACAGTGATCGGTAAGCTGTTCTTGAGCTGTTCTTGCCATAATATGAACTTGGTATTTTACCAAATAGGGCTATCTTCTGTATACCACACAATTGATTGGTTCAAACGCATTTAAAGAAGGAAAAAAAATCCACAAATGAACTTTTAACAAGGCACAACTGTTAATTGAAATGCCTTCCAGGTGACTACCTCGTGAAGCTGGTTGAGAGAATTCCAAGAGTGTGCAAAGCTGTCATCAAGGCAAAGGGTGGCTACTTTGAAGAATGTCAAATATAAAATATATTTTGATTTGTTTAACACTTTTTTGGTTACTACATGATTCCATATATGTGTTATTTAATAGTGTTGATGTCTTCACTATTATTCTACAATGTAGAAAATAGTAAAAAATAAAGAAAAGCCCTGGAATGAGTAGATGTGTTCAAACTTTTTGACTGGTACTGTATATACACCTGGCCCGAATGTCAGATCGCCACGGCAATCGGGCCATTATTATGTGCCAGATGTTAAGACTACAAACCGTTATAAATGGCCCATTTTTTATTTCAATAGGCACAGGCTACTGACAAAACAATCTGGGTTTATAATCACAATTCAACTATGCCATGGTTTGCTGAGCTAGATGCTGGTAGGCTTATAGCCCCCCGATATAGGCCAACAGCCCAACATCTAATTCCAGGGAAAAGTCCACAATGAAACTAATATTAAATGTGGGTAATCATACATTTGCGATAGAGCTGTGACCACAATCACAATTGAGATCAACACAATTCAATCAACTAAACATGTTCATTAGTCATTTGCATAATAACACAAGGCTACAACAACAACATGAAGTTACAGGCCATAGTTAATTATATCCATTTCCCAGCTCCAGGTAGGCCACACAAGGCTACAACAACAACATGAAGTTACAGGCCATAGTTAATTATATCCATTTCCCAGCTCCAGGTAGGCCACACAAGGCTACAACAACAACATGAAGTTACAGGCCATAGTTAATTATATCCATTTCCCAGCTCCAGGTAGGCCACACAAGGCTACAACAACAACATGAAGTTACAGGCCATAGTTAATTATATCCATTTCCCAGCTCCAGGTAGGCCACACAAGGCTACAACAACAACATGAAGTTACAGGCCATAGTTAATTATATCCATTTCCCAGCTCCAGGTAGACAACACAAGGCTACAACAACAACATGAAGTTACAGGCCATAGTTAATTATATCCATTTCCCAGCTCCAGGTAGGCCACACAAGGCTACAACAACAACATGAAGTTACAGGCCATAGTTAATTATATCCATTTCCCAGCTCCAGGTAGGCCACACAAGGCTACAACAACAACATGAAGTTACAGGCCATAGTTAATTATATCCATTTCCCAGCTCCAGGTAGGCCACACAAGGCTACAACAACAACATGAAGTTACAGGCCATAGTTAATTATATCCATTTCCCAGCTCCAGGTAGGCCACACAAGGCTACAACAACAACATGAAGTTACAGGCCATAGTTAATTATATCCATTTCCCAGCTCCAGGTAGGCCACACAAGGCTACAACAACAACATGAAGTTACAGGCCATAGTTAATTATATCCATTTCCCAGCTCCAGGTAGGCCACACAAGGCTACAACAACAACATGAAGTTACAGGCCATAGTTAATTATATCCATTTCCCAGCTCCAGGTAGGCCACACAAGGCTACAACAACAACATGAAGTTACAGGCCATAGTTAATTATATCCATTTCCCAGCTCCAGGTAGGCCACACAAGGCTACAACAACAACATGAAGTTACAGGCCATAGTTAATTATATCCATTTCCCAGCTCCAGGTAGGCCACACAAGGCTACAACAACAACATGAAGTTACAGGCCATAGTTAATTATATCCATTTCCCAGCTCCAGGTAGGCCACACAAGGCTACAACAACAACATGAAGTTACAGGCCATAGTTAATTATATCCATTTCCCAGCTCCAGGTAGGCCACACAAGGCTACAACAACAACATGAAGTTACAGGCCATAGTTAATTATAACCATTTCCCAGCTCCAGGTAGGCCACACAAGGCTACAACAACAACATGAAGTTACAGGCCATAGTTAATTATATCCATTTCCCAGCTCCAGGTAGGCCACACAAGTGGCACAAATTCATTTGCAATGACTCCAGTCATATTGCCATTTCGATATATATTTATTGTATCAAAATTGTAGGCTACAGTAGCCTACAACGGCATATAAATGACAGCAGCTACAGTAGCCTACAATGGGATATAAATGACAGCAGCTACAGTAGCCTACAATGGGATATAAATGACAGCAGCTACAGTAGCCTACAACGGCATATAAATGACAGCAGCTACAGTAGCCTACAATGGCATATAAATGACAGCAGCTACAGTAGCCTACAACGGCATATAAATGACAGCAGCTACAGTAGCCTACAATGGCATATTAATGACAGCAGCTACAGTAGCCTACAATGGCATATAAATGACAGCAGCTACAGTAGCCTACAATGGCATATTAATGACAGCAGCTACAGTAGCCTACAATGGCATATTAATGACAGCAGCTACAGTAGCCTACAATGGCATATAAATGACAGCAGCTACAGTAGCCTACAATGGCATATAAATGACAGCAGCTACAGTAGCCTACAATGGCATATAAATGACAGCGGCTACAGTAGCCTACAATGGCATATTAATGACAGCGGCTACAGTAGCCTACAATGGCATATACATGACAGCAGCTACAGTAGCCTACAATGGCATATAAATGACAGCAGCTACAGTAGCCTACAATGGCATATAAATGACAGCAGCTACAGTAGCCTACAATGGGATATAAATGACAGCAGCTACAGTAGCTTACAATGGGATATAAATGACAGCAGCTACAGTAGCCTACAATGGCATATAAATGACAGCGGCTACAGTAGCCTACAATGGCATATAAATGACAGCGGCTACAGTAGCCTACAATGGCATATTAATGACAGCGGCTACAGTAGCCTACAATGGCATATACATGACAGCAGCTACAGTAGCCTACAATGGGATATAAATGACAGCAGCTACAGTAGCCTACAATGGCATATAAATGACAGCGGCTACAGTAGCCTACAATGGCATATAAATGACAGCGGCTACAGTAGCCTACAATGGCATATTAATGACAGCAGCTACAGTAGCCTACAATGGCATATTAATGACAGCAGCTACAGTAGCCTACAATGGCATATAAATGACAGCGGCTACAGTAGCCTACAATGGCATATTAATGACAGCAGCTACAGTAGCCTACAACGGCATATAAATGACAGCAGCTACAGTAGCCTACAATGGCATATTAATGACAGCGGCTACAGTAGCCTACAATGGCATATAAATGACAGCGGCTACAGTAGCCTACAATGGCATATTAATGACAGCAGCTACAGTAGCCTACAATGGCATATTAATGACAGCAGCTACAGTAGCCTACAATGGCATATTAATGACAGCAGCTACAGTAGCCTACAATGGCATATAAATGACAGCAGCTACAGTAGCCTACAATGGCATATTAATGACAGCAGCTACAGTAGCCTACAATGGCATATTAATGACAGCAGCTACAGTAGCCTACAATGGCATATAAATGACAGCGGCTACAGTAGCCTACAATGGCATATAAATGACAGCGGCTACAGTAGCCTACAATGGCATATTAATGACAGCAGCTACAGTAGCCTACAATGGCATATAAATGACAGCGGCTACAGTAGCCTACAATGGCATATAAATGACAGCAGTTACAGTAGCCTACAATGGCATATAAATGACAGCAGCTACAGTAGCCTACAATGGCATATTAATGACAGCAGCTACAGTAGCCTACAATGGCATATTAATGACAGCAGCTACAGTAGCCTACAATGGCATATACATGACAGCAGCTACAGTAGCCTACAATGGCATATAAATGACAGTAGCTACAGTAGCCTACAACGGCATATAAATGACAGCAGCTACAGTAGCCTACAACGGCATATAAATGACAGCAGCTACAGTAGCCTACAATGGCATATTAATGACAGCAGCTACAGTAGCCTACAATGGCATATTAATGACAGCAGCTACAGTAGCCTACAATGGCATATTAATGACAGCGGCTACAGTAGCCTACAATGGCATATTAATGACAGCGGCTACAGTAGCCTACAATGGCATATAAATGAATAGAATACTTGATTGATTATTCTATTATTCTACACATTTAATGTCAGTTTCATTAGGACTTTTTCCCCATTAAAAAGAACCACGCAAAGGAGTTCCAGAACTTTCATTTCAACTGATCATAAAGCACTTCTCTTGATACCCTGTTCTTAAAGCAGTCAACATTAGAATGCAGTTTAAACCATCTCCCAAGCAAATGTATTGTATGTAATGAGTTCTAGTTGCGCCCAGTCGTATTCCACTGCTTTGACTCCATTATTCATTGATCTGCATCAGTTCTTATCGTGTGAATGTTTAACGGAAAAAAAGGGTTGGAAATGCAGTAGGTCTCTCCATAATGACTCAGCGACAGTCTGCCTCACTGCCATAACAGGCAGGTATATGTCTGTCACCCACCTGATAGGGCCTGTGATTGGCTGACCACCTAGTCCCTCACACAGAGGTGTGATGTGCACAATTGAGTGAGGCAGGGGGTAGTAGCCTTGTCAATTAAGGTGTGTTCGTAAATTCACTCTGACTATCTATTGCGAAATTCAGCGTATTCTAGTCTGAGTGTGCCAGAGTGCAGAATAACTGATGAATTTACGAACGCTCAACACCCGTTGAATATGGCCGGTGTCAGTAAACCTCGCCAAAAAAAGAGTGTAATTAAATTATTGCCAGCAGTACAGTTACGGTCAAAAGCGCTCTGGATAACATGAAGACAGCTTAACCAAGTCTGACAGTGCGAGTAAAATGGTCAGAGTGGGTTGTTCTCTCATTTGTGTCTAGAAGTAGCTAGCAAGCTAGCCAACGTTAGCCAGTTAGCTTGGGTGCTAGAACTCTTGGATCAACCCTACTCCTCGGCCATAGTGTCCTCGGCCATGGTGTCCTCGGCCATAGTGTCCTCGGCCATAGTGTCCTCGGCCATAGTGTCCTCGGTCATAGTGTCCAGTGTGTCATAGTGTCCAGTGTGTCATAGTGTCCAGTGTGTCATAGTGTCCAGTGTGCCATAGTGTCCTCGGTCATAGTGTCCAGTGTGGCATAGTGTCCAGTGTGTCATAGTGTCCAGTGTGTCATAGTGTCCTGTGTGTCATAGTGTCCAGTGTGTCATAGTGTCCAGTGTGTCATAGTGTCCAGTGTGTCATAGTGTCCAGTGTGTGATAGTGTCCAGTGTGTCATAGTGTCCTCGGCCATAATGTCCTCGGTCATAGTGTCCTCGGCCATAGTGTCCAGTGTGTCATAGTGTCCAGTGTGTCATAGTGTCCAGTGTGTCATAGTGTCCTCGGCCATAGTGTCCTCGGCCATAGTGTCCAGTGTGTCATAGTGTCCAGTGTGTCATAGTGTCCTCGGCCATAGTGTCCTCGGTCATAGTGTCCAGTGTGTCATAGTGTCCAGTGTGTCATAGTGTCCAGTGTGTCATAGTGTCCAGTGTGTCATAGTGTCCTCGGTCATAGTGTCCAGTGTGTCATAGTGTCCAGTGTGTCATAGTGTCCAGTGTGTCATAGTGTCCAGTGTGTCATAGTGTCCAGTGTGTCATAGTGTCCAGTGTGTCATAGTGTCCAGTGTGTCATAGTGTCCAGTGTGTCATAGTGTCCAGTGTGTCACAGTGTCCAGTGTGTCATAGTGTCCAGTGCGTCATAGTGTCCAGTGTGTCATAGTGTCCAGTGTGTCACAGTGTCCAGTGTGTCATAGTGTCCAGTGTGTCATAGTGTCCAGTGTGTCATAGTGTCCAGTGTGTCATAGTGTCCAGTGTGTCATAGTGTCCAGTGTGTCATAGTGTCCAGTGTGTCATAGTGTCCAGTGTGTCATAGTGTCCAGTGTGTCATAGTGTCCAGTGTGTCATAGTGTCCAGTGTGTCATAGTGTCCAGTGTGTCATAGTGTCCTCGGTCATAGTGTCCTCGGTCATAGTGTCCAGTGTGTCATAGTGTCCAGTGTGTCATAGTGTCCAGTGTGTCATAGTGTCCTCGGCCATAGTGTCCAGTGTGTCATAGTGTCCAGTGTGTCATAGTGTCCAGTGTGTCATAGTGTCCAGTGTGTCATAGTGTCCATAGTGTCCAGTGTGTCATAGTGTCCAGTGTGTCATAGTGTCCAGTGTGTCATAGTGTCCAGTGTGTCATAGTGTCATAGTGTCCAGTGTCATAGTGTCAGTGTGTCATAGTGTCCTCGGTCATAGTGTCCAGTGTGTCATAGTGTCCAGTGTGTCATAGTGTCCAGTGTGTCATAGTGTCCAGTGTGTCATAGTGTCCAGTGTGTGATAGTGTCCAGTGTGTCATAGTGTCCAGTGTGTCATAGTGCCAGTGTCCAGTGTGTCATAGTGTAGTGTCCAGTGTGTCGTGTCATAGTGTCCTCGGCCATAGTGTCCAGTGTGTCATAGTGTCCAGTGTGTCATAGTGTCCAGTGTGTCATAGTGTCCTCATAGTGTCCAGTGTGTCATAGTGTCCTCATAGTGCCATAGTGTCCAGTGTGTCATAGTGTCCAGTGTGTCATAGTGTCCTCGGCCATAGTGTCCTCGGCCATAGTGTCCAGTGTGTCATAGTGTCCAGTGTGTCATAGTGTCCAGTGTGTCATAGTGTCCAGTGTGTCATAGTGTCCTCGGCCATAGTGTCCAGTGTGTCATAGTGTCCAGTGTGTCATAGTGTCCAGTGTGTCATAGTGTCCAGTGTGTCATAGTGTCCAGTGTGTCAGTGTCCAGTGTCATAGTGTGTCATAGTGTCCAGTGTGTCATAGTGTCCAGTGTGTCATAGTGTCCAGTGTGTCATAGTGTCCAGTGTGTCATAGTGTCCAGTGTGTCATAGTGTCCAGTGTGTCATAGTGTCCAGTGTGTCATAGTGTCCATAGTGTGTCCAGTGTGTCATAGTGTCCAGTGTGTCATAGTGTCCAGTGTGTCATAGTGTCCAGTGTGTCATAGTGTCCAGTGTGTCATAGTGTCCAGTGTGTCATAGTGTCCAGTGTGTCATAGTGTCCAGTGTGTCATAGTGTCCAGTGTGTCAGTGTCCAGTGTCATAGTGTCCAGTGGTCATAGTGTCCAGTGTGTCATAGTGTCCAGTCGTCATAGTGTCCCATAGTGTCCAGTGTGTCATAGTGTCCAGTGTGTCATAGTGTCCAGTGTGTCATAGTGTCCAGTGTGTCATAGTGTCCAGTGTGTCATAGTGTCCATAGTGTCCATAGTGTCCAGTGTGTCATAGTGTCCAGTGGTCATAGTGTCCAGTGTGTCATAGTGTCCAGTGTGTCACAGTGTCCAGTGTGTCATAGTGTCCAGTGTGTCATAGTGTCCGTGTGTCATAGTGTCAGTGTGTCATAGTGTGTGTCATAGTGTCCAGTGTGTCAGTGTGTCATAGTGTCCAGTGTGTCATAGTGTCCAGTGTGTCATATAGTGTCCAGTGTGTCATAGTGTCCAGTGTGTCATAGTGTGTGTCATAGTGTCCAGTGTGTCATAGTGTCCAGTGTGTCATAGTGTCCAGTGTGTCATAGTGTCCAGTGCAGTGTGTCATAGTGTCCAGTGTGTGTCATAGTGTCCAGTGTGTCATAGTGTCCAGTGTCCAGTGTGTCATAGTGTCCTCATAGTGTCCAGTGTGTCATAGTGTCCAGTGTGTCATAGTGTCCAGTGTGTCATAGTGTCCAGTGTGTCATAGTGTCCTAGTGTCCAGTGGTCATAGTGTCCAGTCGGTCATAGTGTCCAGTGTGTCATAGTGTCCAGTGTGTCATAGTGTCCAGTGTGTCATAGTGTCCTCATAGTGTCCAGTGTGTCATAGTGTCCAGTGTGTCATAGTGTCCAGTGTGTCATAGTGTCCAGTGTGTCATAGTGTCCAGTGTGTCATAGTGTCCTCGTGTCATAGTGTCCAGTGTGTCATAGTGTCCAGTGTGTCATAGTGTCCAGTGTGTCATAGTGTCCAGTGTGTCATAGTGTCCAGTGTGTCATAGTGTCCAGTGTGTCATAGTGTCCTGTCATAGTGGCCATAGTGTCCAGTGGCCATAGTGTCCAGTGTGTCATAGTGTCCAGTGTGTCATAGTGTCCAGTGTGTCATAGTGTCCAGTGTGTCATAGTGTCCAGTGTGTCATAGTGTGTCAGTGTGTCATAGTGTCCAGTAGTGTCCAGTGTGTCATAGTGTCCAGTGTGTCATAGTGTCCAGTGTGTCATAGTGTCCAGTGTGTCATAGTGTCCAGTGTGTCATAGTGTCCAGTGTGTCATAGTGTCCAGTGTGTGTCATAGTGTCCAGTGTGTCATAGTGTCCAGTGTGTCAGTGTCCAGTCATAGTGTCCAGTGTGTCATAGTGTCCAGTGCCATAGTGTCCAGTGTGTCATAGTGTCCAGTGTGTCATAGTGTCCCATAGTGTCCAGTGGACATAGTGTCCAGTGTGTCATAGTGTCCAGTGTGTCATAGTGTCCAGTGTGTCATAGTGTCCAGTGTGTCATAGTGTCCAGTGTGTCATAGTGTCCTCTGCCATAGTGTCCAGTGTGTCATAGTGTCCAGTGTGTCATAGTGTCCAGTGTGTCATAGTGTCCTCGGTCATAGTGTCCAGTGTGTGATAGTGTCCAGTGTGTCATAGTGTCCAGTGTGTCATAGTGTGTCCAGTGTGTCATAGTGTCCAGTGTGTCATAGTGTCCAGTGTGTCATAGTGTCCAGTGTGTCATAGTGTCCTCTGCCATAGTGTCCAGTGTGTCATAGTGTCCAGTGTCTCATAGTGTCCAGTGTGTCATAGTGTCCAGTGTGTCATAGTGTCCAGTGTGCCATAGTGTCCAGTGTGTCATAGTGTCCAGTGTGTCATAGTGTCCAGTGTGTCATAGTGTCCAGTGTGTCATAGTGTCCAGTGTGCCATAGTGTCCTCGGTCATAGTGTCCAGTGTGGCATAGTGTCCAGTGTGTCATAGTGTCCAGTGTGTCATAGTGTCCAGTGTGTCATAGTGTCCTGTGTGTCATAGTGTCCAGTGTGTCATAGTGTCCAGTGTGTCATAGTGTCCAGTGTGTCATAGTGTCCAGTGTGTGATAGTGTCCAGTGTGTCATAGTGTCCAGTGGCCAGTGTCCAGTGTGTCCCAGTGGTCATAGTGTCCTCGGCCATAGTGTCCAGTGTGTCATAGTGTCCAGTGTGTCATAGTGTCCAGTGTGTCATAGTGTCCAGTGTGTCATAGTGTCCTCGGCCATAGTGTCCAGTGTGTCATAGTGTCCAGTGTGTCATAGTGTCCTCGGCCATAGTGTCCTCGGTCATAGTGTCCAGTGTGTCATAGTGTCCAGTGTGTCATAGTGTCCAGTGTGTCATAGTGTCCAGTGTGTCATAGTGTCCTCGGTCATAGTGTCCAGTGTGTCATAGTGTCCAGTGTGTCATAGTGTCCAGTGTGTCATAGTGTCCAGTGTGTCATAGTGTCCAGTGTGTCATAGTGTCCAGTGTGTCATAGTGTCCAGTGTGTCATAGTGTCCAGTGTGTCATAGTGTCCAGTGTGTCACAGTGTCCAGTGTGTCAGTGTCCAGTGTGTCATAGTGTCCCAGTGTGTCCAGTGTGTCCAGTGCATAGTGTCCAGTGTGTCATAGTGTCCAGTGTGTCATAGTGTCCAGTGTGTCATAGTGTCCAGTGTGTCATAGTGTCCAGTGTGTCATAGTGTCCAGTGTGTCATAGTGTCCAGTGTGTCATAGTGTCCTGTGTGTCATAGTGTCCAGTGTGTCATAGTGTCCAGTGTGTCATAGTGTCCAGTGTGTGATAGTGTCCAGTGTGTCATAGTGTCCTCGGCCATAATGTCCTCGGTCATAGTGTCAGTGTGTCATAGTGTCCATAGTGTCCAGTGTGTCATAGTGTCCAGTGTGTCATAGTGTCCAGTGTGTCATAGTGTCCTCGGCCATAGTGTCCTCGGCCATAGTGTCCAGTGTGTCATAGTGTCCAGTGTGTCATAGTGTCCAGTGTGTCATAGTGTCCTCGGCCATAGTGTCCTCGGTCATAGTGTCCAGTGTGTCATAGTGTCCAGTGTGTCACAGTGTCCAGTGTGTCATAGTGTCCAGTGTGTCATAGTGTCCAGTGTGTCATAGTGTCCAGTGTGTCACAGTGTCCAGTGTGTCATAGTGTCCAGTGCGTCATAGTGTCCAGTGTGTCATAGTGTCCAGTGTGTCACAGTGTCCAGTGTGTCATAGTGTCCAGTGTGTCATAGTGTCCAGTGTGTCACAGTGTCCAGTGCGTCATAGTGTCCAGTGTGTGATAGTGTCCAGTGTGTCATAGTGTCCAGTGTGTCATAGTGTCCTCGGCCATAGTGTCCAGTGTGTCATAGTGTCCAGTGTGTCATAGTGTCCAGTGTGTCATAGTGTCCTCGGTCATAGTGTCCTCGGTCATAGTGTCCAGTGTGTCATAGTGTCCAGTGTGTCATAGTGTCCAGTGTGTCATAGTGTCCAGTGTGTCATAGTGTCCAGTGTGTCATAGTGTCCAGTGTGTCATAGTGTCCTCGGCCATAGTGTCCTCGGTCATAGTGTCCAGTGTGTCATAGTGTCCAGTGTGTCATAGTGTCCAGTGTGTCATAGTGTCCAGTGTGTCATAGTGTCCAGTGTGCCATAGTGTCCTCGGCCATAGTGTCCAGTGTGTCATAGTGTCCAGTGTGTCATAGTGTCCAGTGTGTCATAGTGTCCAGTGTGTCATAGTGTCCTCCAGTGTGTCATAGTGCCATAGTGTCCAGTGTGTCATAGTGTCCAGTGTGTCATAGTGTCCAGTGTGTCATAGTGTCCAGTGTGTCATAGTGTCCAGTGTGTCATAGTGTCCAGTGTGTCATAGTGTCCTGTGGCATAGTGTCCAGTGTGTCATAGTGTCCAGTGTGTCATAGTGTCCAGTGTGTCATAGTGTCCAGTGTGTCATAGTGTCCTCGGCCATAGTGTCCTCGGTCATAGTGTCCAGTGTGTCATAGTGTCCAGTGTGTCATAGTGTCCAGTGTTTCATAGTGTCCAGTGTGTCATAGTGTCCTCGGCCATAGTGTCCAGTGTGTCATAGTGTCCAGTGTGTCATAGTGTCCAGTGTGGCATAGTGTCCAGTGTGTCATAGTGTCCAGTGTGTCATAGTGTCCAGTGTGTCATAGTGTCCAGTGTGGCATAGTGTCCAGTGTGTCATAGTGTCCAGTGTGTCATAGTGTCCAGTGTGTCATAGTGTCCAGTGTGTCATAGTGTCCTCGGCCATAGTGTCCAGTGTGTCATAGTGTCCTCGGACATAGTGTCCAGTGTGTCATAGTGTCCAGTGTGTCATAGTGTCCAGTGTGTCATAGTGTCCTCTGCCATAGTGTCCAGTGTGTCATAGTGTCCAGTGTGTCATAGTGTCCAGTGTGTCATAGTGTCCTCGGTCATAGTGTCCAGTGTGTGATAGTGTCCAGTGTGTGATAGTGTCCAGTGTGTCATAGTATCCAGTGTGTCATAGTGTCCAGTGTGTCATAGTGTCCAGTGTGTCATAGTGTCCAGTGTGTCATAGTGTCCTCTGCCATAGTGTCCAGTGTGTCATAGTGTCCAGTGTCTCATAGTGTCCAGTGTGTCATAGTGTCCAGTGTGTCATAGTGTCCAGTGTGCCATAGTGTCCAGTGTGTCATAGTGTCCAGTGTGTCATAGTGTCCAGTGTGTCATAGTGTCCAGTGTGTCATAGTGTCCTCGGTCATAGTGTCCAGTGTGTGATAGTGTCCAGTGTGTGATAGTGTCCAGTGTGTCATAGTATCCAGTGTGTCATAGTGTCCAGTGTGGCATAGTGTCCAGTGTGTCATAGTGTCCATTGTGTCATAGTGTCCTCGGCCATAGTGTCCTCGGCCATAGTGTCCAGTGTGTCATAGTGTCCAGTGTGTCATAGTGTCCAGTGTGTCATAGTGTCCACTGTGTCATAGTGTCCAGTGTGTCATAGTGTCCTCGGTCATAGTGTCCAGTGTGTCATAGTGTCCAGTGTGTCATAGTGTCCTCGGTCATAGTGTCCAGTGTGTCATAGTGTCCAGTGTGTCATAGTGTCCAGTGTGTCATAGTGTCCAGTGTGCCATAGTGTCCTCGGTCATAGTGTCCAGTGTGTCATAGTGTCCTCGGTCATAGTGTCCTCGGTCATAGTGTCCAGTGTGTCATAGTGTCCTCGGTCATAGTGTCCAGTGTGTCATAGTGTCCAGTGTGTCATAGTGTCCTCGGCCATAGTGTCCAGTGTGTCATAGTGTCCAGTGTGTCATAGTGTCCAGTGTGTCATAGTGTCCAGTGTGTCATAGTGTCCTGTGTGTCATAGTGTCCTCGGTCATAGTGTCCAGTGTGTCATAGTGTCCAGTGTGTCATAGTGTCCAGTGTGTCATAGTGTCCAGTGTCTCATAGTGTCCAGTGTGTCATAGTGTCCAGTGTGGCATAGTGTCCAGTGTGTCATAGTGTCCAGTGTGTCATAGTGTCCTCGGTCATAGTGTCCAGTGTGTCATAGTGTCCAGTGTGCCATAGTGTCCAGTGTGTCATAGTGTCCAGTGTGGCATAGTGTCCAGTGTGTCATAGTGTCCAGTGTCTCATAGTGTCCAGTGTCTCATAGTGTCCAGTGTGCCATAGTGTCCAGTGTCTCATAGTGTCCAGTGTCTCATAGTGTCCAGTGTGTCATAGTGTCCAGTGTGTCATAGTGTCCAGTGTGCCATAGTGTCCAGTGTCTCATAGTGTCCAGTGTGGCATAGTGTCCAGTGTGTCATAGTGTCCAGTGTGTCATAGTGTCCAGTGTGCCATAGTGTCCAGTGTGTCATAGTGTCCTCGGCCATAGTGTCCAGTGTGTCATAGTGTCCAGTGTGCCATAGTGTCCAGTGTGTCATAGTGTCCTCGGCCATAGTGTCCAGTGTGTCATAGTGTCCAGTGTGCCATAGTGTCCAGTGTGTCATAGTGTCCAGTGTGTCATAGTGTCCTCGGCCATAGTGAATTTACAAAGGGACAACCTGACAACACTCTGAATTGATGAATGACCACAATGCACTCTGGCATCTCCACATTGACTTTACGAACACACCCCCGGGGCATCATTTGATAGAACGTTTCCAAAATGGAAATGATTGTGTGTCGGTCCAGACCATGCGATTCACAACCGATCTATCTACCTACCTACCCAACTACCTCATCCCCATACTGTATTTATTTATCTTGCTCCTTTGCACCCCAGTATCTCTACTTGCACATTCATCTTCTGCACATCTATCACTCCAGTGTTTTAATTGCTATTTTGTAATTACTTCGCCACCATGGCCTATTTATTGCCTTACCTCCCTTATCTTACCTCATTTGCACTCACTGTATATAGACTTTTTGTTTTCTTTTGTTCTACTGTGTTTATTGACTGTATGTTTTGTTTCAACTAGCCTACCTGGTTAAATGTAACTCTGTGTTGCCTTGTTTGTGTCAACTAGCCACTGGTTTGTGTTTATCTTGGCCAGGTCACAGTTGTAAATGAGAACTTGTTCTCAACTAGCCTACCTGGTTTAAATAAAGGTGAAATAAAATTACATTAAAAAAACAACACTGTTTCACAACTCCCTCCCAACTGTTCTGAATATACATTTATTTTAGGCAACAGTCATATACAACAAAATACACGATGTGGACCCAGGGGATATTACTTGAAAGTATGAATTAAAACGCTTATTTCCAAAGTGGTCCTCGATAGTAAAAACAAAAACACATGTAATGATTAAAAGACAAGACACATAAACACATTTATATTGACGTCCTAAAAATCGGCACTATTCACTGCACGTCTCCCTAACCTTAAATATCAACGATATTAATTGCACATCATACCGATCCTTCCAAACAACGCCCCTTGACCAGCAGTAGGGGGCACAAGAGGCAGTGGAGTGGTTTCTGTTAGACAACCTTGTTCAAATGAAAGAACTTTGCCTGCTTTTTAAAGCTATTTGTACTTTTTAATAGTCCAGACCTTTACCAATGGTCCTTCCCTAGTACTCATCATTACTCCAGGTCTTACTAATGACCATTGTGAGTGTACCAGTCTGAGTTAGAGCTTCTAAACCCATTTATATTCATACTTTTTTTTCTATGCTTGTAAACAACTTTTAAGCATTACAAAACTTATAATTGATCAAATAAAACTCACGTAGTCAAATATGCCATTAATCTTTTAAAAAATAAATAATTGTCGACCAAATTCGACATTCTCTCGTTACTAAACCTCCATATAAAAAGTCCTTGCTTTGAAACAACGAAAAGACGCCACCTGCTGGAGGGAGATATATTCTCCGCCTCGTTGGGCCTCTCTCTCTCTCCGTCTCCGGTAATATCTCTGTGTGGCTGTCTGACGCAGTTCAGACATTTTGGGTAGATTATTCAACCACACCGGGCCGAAGACGAACAAGAAACTGAACAAAAGCCGTTTTTTTTTTTACAACAACAAGAAAAAACATCGTTCAGTATGGGTCCACCAGGAGACAACCCACGTCGCGTGTCCTCTGAAAGAACGGAGGATTTAAGTGGGTTTGTCCGTTTATCTTGACATGGCATGCAAAGGGTTAGTTTTGGTGGTTGTGACGACTGAAGAGAAAACGCAGATCAATAGCTAACGCCTCCCCGCAAAAATCAGCGTGTGAAAGATATTTATGACTGCGTTTATTGGTGTCGGGTAAATAAAATCAAGTTGGTTCTCTCGACGGGAATCATTAACATCATGATGATATTGGAAGGAAATGTTCATGTAAAATGACAGGATATACAGCAGTTAAATCTGTTCCGATATTATAAATAGCAAACCAGTCGGAAATGTAAAATGGTTAGATGTCTCTCAGCTGGCTGGCTAACCGAACCACATACAGGCATCAATTACTCCAAGTAACAAACATATATGATGTAGCTAACTAGTTAATCCACTAACTAGTTAGTGTATGCAGACTAGATAGCTCATGTTGGCTAGTCAGCTAAAAAAAATATTGCCGTCACGATGAGTATCGACAATGTTAGTAAACAAGGCCCCAGGCCAGTTCAATGGCAGTAAACGAGGCCCCAGGCCAGTTCAATGGCAGTAAACAAGGCCCCAGGCCAGTTCAATGGCAGTAAACAAGGCCCCAGGCCAGTTCAATGGCAGTAAACAAGGCCCCAGGCCAGTTCAATGGCAGTAAACGAGGCCCCAGGCCAGTTCAATGGCAGTAAACAAGGCCCCAGGCCAGTTCAATGGCAGTAAACAAGGCCCCGGGCCAGTTCAATGGCAGTAAACGAGGCCCCAGGCCAGTTCAATGGCAGTAAACAAGGCCCCGGGCCAGTTCAATGGCAGTAAACGAGGCCCCGGGCCAGTTCAATGGCAGTAAACAAGGCCCCAGGCCAGTTCAATGGCAGTAAACAAGGCCCCAGGCCAGTTCAATGGCAGTAAACGAGGCCCCAGGCCAGTTCAATAGCAGTAAACGAGGCCCCAGGCCAGTTCAATAGCAGTAAACAAGGCCCCGGGCCAGTTCAATGGCAGTAAACGAGGCCCCGGGCCAGTTCAATAGCATTAAACGAGGCCAAGGCCCCGGAGATGTCAGGTTATTTCGGTAAACGTCAATGTTGTAAACTCAAACCTGGTGCCAACATCTGGTATTACTTTCCATGATGGTTGTCTGTACCTCCCCAGTCTGCCAGTATTACGCTCATAACGCAGTCTGAACACAAACCGCGTCAGTCATGGACGAAGCTTTGAGTTTGACAAGACGACAGTATGAATTGTGTCTGCTAGTTTTGAGTAGTGGCCTTGTATTTCAGTAGTGAGAAGTAGTGTCGGTATGTTTTGAGTAGTGGCCTTGTATTTCAGTAGTGAGAAGTAGTGTCGGTATGTTTTGAGTAGTGGCCTTGTATTTCAGTAGTGAGAAGTCGTGTCGGTATGTTTTTGTTGTTGAAATAGCTATTCTTTCTGTTAATAGTTTTGTTGTCGTTAACAGGAAGGAGAAAGGTGCACCTGAATACGATTTGTTCATATTATCACTAGGCCAATGACGTGTTGAATTAAAGTTTAATTTGGCCTGAATGTCAGGCTTTTTTTTAATCACATGGCTTCTTGAATAACTCATTGAACAAATGAAGCGAAATATTAAGAACCCCTTCCACCCATGTACAACTTACATAGTTTGATATTTCATGAATTCCTCCTTCAGTTGGTAGGCATTTCAAAAGAGAATCATTTGATTTCTCGTTTCTAAAAGGGGTAGTAGCTACATCTCAAAAGCAAAATAGACAACTCGTAAGTATAGGCAAAATATTCTGTAAAAGACACTAGCATCAAAATCTAATAATGGGAGACCCAATCTGGAGAAGAAACCAAACTAGGAGTCGACTCCGTGCTCAGGTTCAGAAGAAAAGGGAATCTTTGGCTGACCAGTTTGACTTCAAGATCTACATAGCCTTTGTTTTCAAAGACAAAGTAAGTATTATAGAGAAGTACCCCATGGGCCCTGCCCAAAAGTAGTGCACTACATAGGGAATAGGGTGCCATAGGGCCCTGCCCAAAAGTAGTGTACTATATAGGGAATAGGGTGACATAGGGCCCTGCCCAAAAGTAGTGCACTACATAGGGAATAGGGTGCCATTTGGGACAACCATTCTTTAGCTAGTAACTTCTCTGGTGTGATCGACTTGTCTGCCCGTTGATCTTAATGTCTCTTCCCTCTCTTTCTGCTCCTTCCTATGGCAGAAGAAGAAGTCTGCACTGTTATTCTCATCCATTCCCTCTCTTTCTGCTCCTTCCTATGGCAGAAGAAGAAGTGTGCGCTGTTCGAGGTAGCTGAAGTGGTACCAGTGATGACCAACAACTATGAAGACAACATCCTGAAAGGTGTGCAGGCTTCCAGCTACTCCCTCCAGAGTTCCATGGAACTTCTGCAGAAAGATGTCGTGCAGTTGCACGCCCCGCGCTACCAATCAATGCGCAGGGTAAGTCAAAAACTGCATTGCTTCCATTGGGATAACCTAAAGACCACACCCACAGAGAGAGTTGGGATAAACCTAAAGACCACACCCACAGAGAGAGTTGGGATAAACCTAAAGACCACACCCACAGAGAGAGTTGGGATAAACCTAAAGACCACACCCACAGAGAGAGTTGGGATAAACCTAAAGACCACACCCACAGAGAGAGTTGGGATAACCTAAAGACCACACCCACAGAGAGAGTTGGGATAAACCTAAAGACCACACCCACAGAGAGAGTTGGGATAACCTAAAGACCACACCCACAGAGAGAGATTCCTCCTTATTGTTGTTAAGGAAATGTCAACAATGAAGGTTCCTAATTTCTATCTAGTATGACTCACACTGGGGCCTTTCAGCCAGTATGACTCACACTGGGGCCTGTCAGCTAGCAGACCCACACTGGGGCCTTTCAGCCAGTATGACCCACACTGGGGCCTTTCAGCCAGCAGACCCACACTGGGGCCTTTCAGCCAGTATGACCCACACTGGGGCCTGTCAGCTAGCAGACCCACACTGGGGCCTTTCAGCCAGTATGACCCACACTGGGGCCTTTCAGCCAGTATGACTCACACTGGGGCCTGTCAGCTAGCAGACCCACACTGGGGCCTTTCAGCCAGTATGACCCACACTGGGGCCTTTCAGCCAGTATGACCCACACTGGGGCCTTTCAGCCAGTATGACCCACACTGGGGCCTTTCAGCCAGTATGACCCACACTGGGGCCTTTCAACCAGTATGACCCACACTGGGGCCTTTCAGCCAGTATGACCCACACTGGGGCCTTTCAGCCAGTATGACCCACACTGGGGCCTTTCAGCCAGCAGACCCACACTGGGGCCTTTCAGCTAGCAGACCCACACTGGAGCCTTTCAGCTAGCAGACCCACACTGGGGCCTGTCAGACCCACACTGGGGCCTTTCAGCCAGCAGACCCACACTGGGGCCTTTCAGCCAGCAGGCCCACACTGGGGCCTTTCAGCCAGCAGACCCACACTGGGGCCTTTCAGCCAGCAGGCCCACACTGGGGCCTTTCAGCTAGCAGACCCACACTGGGGCCTTTCAGCCAGCAGGCCCACACTGGGGCCTTTCAGCTAGCAGACCCACACTGGGGCCTTTCAGCTAGCAGACCCACACTGGGGCCTTTCAGCTAGCAGACCCACACTGGGGCCTTTCAGCTAGCAGACCCACACTGGGGCCTTTCAGCCAGCAGGCCCACATTGTCCTTGGGTAAACACTGACAGTGACCTGTTGTTTATTGACGCTCACAGACGTAATGTGTTGTTTATTGACTGCCGTTCCTCGGTTGTTGTTGTTGTTGCTGCAGGATGTCATAGGATGCACCCAGGAGATGGACTTCATCCTGTGGCCGCGCAACGACATAGAGAAGATAGTCTGTCTCTTGTTCTCCAGATGGAAGGGGGCCGAGGAAGAACCCTTCAGGCCTGTTCAGGTAAAACGTTTAGCTTCCTTCACCAAATGGCTACACACCTGGGTCCTATTCACTAGATCACACTGTAGGAAAAAGGTTTGAGAGAGAGAGAGTGTTTATTGGATAAAACCAGGTAGTCCTTCCCTTGTTTTGGTTTATTAGCTGTTTTGTGTGTTCCTCGTGAATATGCCCCTGAAATCAAAATGATATTCAACTAATATTCTGTACTGTTACGTTGATGGCCAGTCATGGTGAACGTAGTAGAGCCTATTGAACTCGAGGGGCGGCAGGGTAGCCTAGTGGTTAGAGCGTTGGACTAGTAACCGGAAGGTTGCGAGTTCAAACCTCCGAGCTGACAAGGTGAAAATCTGCAGTTCTGCCCCTGAACCAGGCAGTTAACCCACTGTTCTTAGGCCGTCATTGAAAATAAGAGTTTGTTCTTAACTGACTTGTCTGGTTAAATAAAGTTTTTTTTACGTCACACAAAGTATATTTTTACGAAGTGTTGTATCCCATATGTATTCCTGTTTTGTTTATCCACAGGCCGAGTTTGAGTTTCATCGTGGAGACTACGAGAAGCAGTTGTTGCACGCTGTCGGCCGGAGGGACAAGGCTGGAATTGTTATGAACAACCCGACTCAGTCGGTCTTCCTCTTTATGGACCAACAGCACTTACAGGTCAGTCCGTTCGCACAGCTGAGCTTACCACCCACGGGGCTCTATATACCACCCACGGGGCTCTATATACCACCCACGGGGCTCTGGTCAGACCACCCACGGGGCTCTGTATACCACCCACGGGGCTCTGGTCAGACCACCCACGGGGCTCTATATACCACCCACGGGGCTCTGTATACCACCCACGGGGCTCTATATACCACCCACGGGGCTCTGTATACCACCCACGGGGCTCTATATACCACCCACGGGGCTCTATATACCACCCACGGGGCTCTGTATACCACCCACGGGGCTCTATATACCACCCACGGGGCTCTATATACCACCCACGGGGCTCTGTATACCACCCACGGGGCTCTATATACCACCCACGGGGCTCTATATACCACCCACGGGGCTCTGTATACCACCCACGGGGCTCTGTATACCACCCACGGGGCTCTGTATACCACCCACGGGGCTCTATATACCACCCACGGGGCTCTGTATACCACCCACGGGGCTCTGGTCAGACCACCCACGGGGCTCTATATACCACCCACGGGGCTCTGTATACCACCCACGGGGCTCTATATACCACCCACGGGGCTCTATATACCACCCACGGGGCTCTATATACCACCCACGGGGCTCTGTATACCACCCACGGGGCTCTGTATACCACCCACGGGGCTCTATGTACCACCCACGGGGCTCTGGTCAGAGCACCCACGGGGCTCTGGTCAGACCACCCACGGGGCTCTGTATACCACCCACGGGGCTCTGTATACCACCCACGGGGCTCTGTATACCACCCACGGGGCTCTATATACCACCCACGGGGCTCTATATACCGCCCACGGGGCTCTGTATACCGCCCACGGGGCTCTGTATACCACCCACGGGGCTCTGTATACCACCCACGGGGCTCTGTATACCACCCACGGGGCTCTGTATACCACCCACGGGGCTCTGTGTACCACCCACGGGGCTCTGTGTACCACCCACAGGGCTCTATGTACCACCCACGGGGCTCTGGTCAGACCACCCACGGGGCTCTGGTCAGACCACCCACGGGGCTCTGGTCAGACCACCCTCGGGGCTCTATATACCACCCACGGGGCTTCTATATACCACCCACGGGGCTCTATATACCACCCACGGGGCTCTGTATACCACCCACGGGGCTCTGGTCAGACCACCCACGGGGCTCTGGTCAACAGGGTGTATCTTTCGACCAATAGGCAAAATGTTAATTGTGTAGATACTCCTATAAGAAAACCAATGGTCCAACCCTCCATGTCGCCGTTAAGAGTTTTAACCCTTTGTAGGAGAATGCTGTTCATCGACTACAGCTCAGCGTTCAACACCATAGGGCCTGTAAGGGTTTTCCTGTGGTGAAGTAGAGGAGGACCAAAACGCAGCGTGGTTATATTGATTCATGTTTAATAAAAACAGATAAACATGAACACTACAAAACAATAAACGTGGAAAACCAAAAACAGCCCTATCTGGTGCAAAACACAGAGACAGGAACAATCACCCACAAACACACAGTGAAACCCAGGCATGATTCTCAATCAGAGACAACTAATGACACCTGCCTCTGATTGAGAACCATACTAGGCCGAAACATAGAAATACCCCAAAACATAGAAAAACAAACATAGACTGCCCACCCAACTCACGCCCTGACCATACTAAAATAATGACAAAACAAAGGAAATAAAGGTCAGAACGTGACAGGGCCCTCACAGCTCATCACTACGCTAAGGACCCTGGGAACTAAACCCAATCTAAATCAATGGAGGCCAGAGGAAAATGTGGTCAAAAAAATCTGGAAAATGGCATTGAGTTGTGCTGTGGAAGAAATAAGGAGATTTCTCACAACAACAAAAAAAATCCAAGCTGAAATGTCACTGAGCGTTGATACCAAGCGTTTTTATTTTCAAAGCCTTTTACATTTAATTCCGTGTGTTAATTTGTCTTTTTGCGACCTCGGAGGAAACCACCACAACGTGAAGTCGATGCTAGAAAGCGGCTCTGTCAAGACCTCGGTGATAATTATCTTTTGGGATATAACGTGAACGATCTGAACGTGTTTTACGATGACCACGATCATTCCTGTCCCGCAACAACTTGTAACGCTTCATGCCAATGACTAACTTCCTGTCACTTCTGTAATCAGGAAGTACTTTGAGAGGCTGGTTATGGCACACAATTAGTCCACCATCCCAGACACCCTAGATCCACTCCCAATTTGCATACCGTCCCCAAAAGATCCATAGATGATGTAATCTCTATTGCGCTCCACACTGCCCTTTCCCACCTGGACAAAAGGAACACCTGTGTGAGAATGCTGTGCATTGACTACAGCTCAGCATTCAACACCATAGTGCCCTCAAAGCTCATCACTACGCTAAGGACCCTGGGAACTAAACACCTCCCTCTGCAACTGGATCCTGGACTTCCTGACAAGCCGCCCCCAGGAGGTAAGGATAGGTAACAACACATATGCCACCCTGACCCTCAATTTGGGGGGCCCCTCAGTCCCCTCCTGTACTCTGTTCACCCACAATTGCGTGGCCGTGCACGATTACAACACCATCGAGATTGCTGACGACATGACGATGGTAGGCCACTATGTGTCATCTGACAGGAAGGAGGTCCGTGACCTGGCAGTGTGGAGCCAGAACAACCTCTCCCTTAAAATAAAATAGCGGGATATCGCTTCTTCCCCCTCAGGAGGTTGAAAAAGTTTAACCACCCAAGCCATAGACTGTTCTCTCTCTGCTTCCACAAGTACCGGTGCCAACAGACTCTTGAACAGCTTCCATCCCTAACCAGTAAGACTGATTTAAATAGCTAACCAAATAGCTACAAGGACTATCTGAGTTTATTTGACTCTTTATTCTCTGTCTCTATGCACACTCACACAAACACTCACTCCATCATCTCCATCGTCTGATCACTCACACAAACACTAACACTCCATCATCTCCATCGTCTGATCACTCACACAAACACTCACTCCATCAGCTCCATCGTCTGATCACTCACACAAACACTCACTCCATCATCTCCATCGTCTGATCACTCACACAAACACTCACTCCATCAGCTCCATCGTCTGATCACTCACACAAACACTCACTCCATCATCTCCATCGTCTGATCACTCACACAAACACTCACACTCCATCATCTCCATCGTCTGATCACTCACACCAACACTCACACTCCATCATCTCCATCGTCTGATCACTCACACAAACACTCACTCCATCATCTCCATCGTCTGATCACTCACACAAACACTCACTCCATCATCTCCATCGTCTGATCACTCACACAAACACTCACACTCCATCATCTCCATCGTCTGATCACTCACACAAACACTCACTCCATCATCTCCATCGTCTGATCACTCACACAAACACTCACACTCCATCATCTCCATCGTCTGATCACTCACACAAACACTCACACTCCATCATCTCCATCGTCTGATCACTCACACAAACACTCACACTCCATCATCTCCATCGTCTGATCACTCACACTCCATCATCTCCATCGTCTGATCACTCACACAAACACTCACTCCATCGTCTGATCACTCACACAAACACTCACTCCATCGTCTGATCACTCACACACAGTGGTGGAAAAAGTACCCAATTGTCATACTTGAGTAAAAGCGAAGAGAACTTATTTACATATAGTTGAAGTCTGAAGTTTACATCCACTTAGGTTGGAGTCAATAAATAACAACTCGTTTTTCAACCACTCCACACATTTCTTGTTAACAAACTATAGTTTTGGTAAGTCGGTTAGGACATCTACTTGGTGCAACGACACAAGTCATTTTTCCAACAATTTTTTTGCAGACAAGAGTATTTCAATTCCAGGGGGTCAGAAGTTGATTTATTCTGAATCAGAGATGGACAAAGATCCACAGCTAATCCTGTGGTTGAAAATGTGTATTCCAGTGGGTCAGAAGTTTACATGCACTAAGTTGACTGTGCCTTCAAACAGCTTGGAAAATTCCTGAAAATGATGTCATGGCTTTAGAAGCTTCTGATAGGCTAATTGACATCATTTGAGTCAATTGGAGGTGCACCTGTGGATGTATTTCAAGGCCTACCTTCAAACTCAGTGCCTCTTTGCTTGACATCATGGGAAAATCAAAAGAAATCAGCCAAGACCTCAGAAAACAAAATGTAGACCTCCACAAGTCTGGTTCGTCCTTGGGAACAATTTCCAAATGCCTGAAGGTACCACGTTCATCTGTACAAACAATAGTACACAAGTATAAACACCATGGGACCACGCAGCCATCATACCGCTCAGGAAGGCGACATGTTCCGTCTCCTAGAGATGAACGTACTTTGGGTCGAAAAGTGCAAATCAATCCCAGAACAACAACAAAGGACCTTGTGAAGATGCTGAAGGAAACAGGTACGAAGTATCTATTTCCACAGTAAAACAAGTCCCATATCGACATAACCTGAAAGGCCACTCAGCAAGGAAGAAGCCACTGCTCCAAAACCGCCATAAAAAAGCCAGACTACGGTTTACAACTGCACATGGGGACAAATATCATACTTTTTGGAGAAATGTCCTCTGGTCTGATGAAACAAACAAAAAAAAAAAGATCATAATGACCATCGTTATGTTTGGAGGAAAAAGGGGGATGCTATGTAGGGAATAGGGTGCCATCTGTTTAGGGAATAGGGTGCCATCTGTTTAGGGAATAGGGTGCCATCTGTGTAGGGAATAGGGTGCCATCTGTTTAGGGAATAGGGTGCCATCTGTTTAGGGAATAGGGTGCCATCTGTTTAGGGAATAGGGTGCCATCTGTTTAGGGAATAGGGTGCCACCTGTTTTGGGACGTAGAGAAGCAGACAGACCACTCATTTGTGTTTTCATGTGTGTTTGTGTCTGACTTCAGACTCCCCCCTTAATTCAAACATATTGCCACTCAACCAAGTGCAGCCACACAATGGTTTTGGGGAAGCTAATCGCCTATTGAGTTGTAGTACTCCGTTGGGAGCCATTGATTCAATTAGGTGATCATTCAGACAATGTTGCTAAACCACGGCGTAGTACCTTTTTTATTTCTACAGGGTTAAACAGTTGCTCCCGGCGACGTGTAGCTCTAGGAGACGTGTAGCTCTAGGAGACGTGTAGCTCCAGGAGACGTGTAGCTCTAGGTGACGTGTAGCTCCCGGCGACGTGTAGCTCCAGGAGACGTGTAGCTCCAGGAGACGTGTAGTTCCAGGAGACGTGTAGCTCCAGGAGACGTGTAGCTCCCGGAGACGTGTAGCTCCAGGCGACGTGTAGCTCCAGGCGACGTGTAGCTCCAGGCGACGTGTAGCTCCAGGCGACGTGTAGCTCCAGGCGACGTGTAGCTCCAGGCGACGTGTAGCTCCAGGCGACGTGTAGCTCCAGGCGACGTGTAGCTCCAGGCGACGTGTAGCTCCAGGAGACGTGTAGCTCCAGGAGACGTGTAGCTCCAGGAGACGTGTAGCTCCAGGAGACGTGTAGCTCCAGGAGACGTGTAGCTCCAGGAGACGTGTAGCTCTAGGAGACGTGTAGCTCTAGGAGACGTGTAGCTCTAGGAGACGTGTAGCTCTAGGCGACGTGTAGCTCTAGGCGACGTGTAGCTCTAGGCGACGTGTAGCTCTAGGCGACGTGTAGCTCTAGGCGACGTGTAGCTCCCGGAGACGTGTAGCTCTAGGAGACGTGTAGCTCCAGGAGACGTGTAGCTCTAGGCGACGTGTAGCTCCCGGAGACGTGTAGCTCCCGGAGACGTGTAGCTCCCGGAGACCAGGAGACGTGTAGCTCCAGGAGACGTGTAGCTCCAGGAGACGTGTAGCTCCAGGAGACGTGTAGCTCCCGGAGACGTGTAGCTCCAGGAGACGTGTAGCTCCCGGAGACGTGTAGCTCTAGGCGACGTGTAGCTCCAGGAGACGTGTAGCTCCAGGAGACGTGTAGCTCCAGGCGACGTGTAGCTCTAGGCGACGTGTAGCTCCAGGAGACGTGTAGCTCCAGGAGACGTGTAGCTCCAGGAGACGTGTAGCTCCAGGACACGTGTAGCTCCAGGACACGTGTAGCTCCAGGACACGTGTAGCTCCAGGACACGTGTAGCTCCCGGACACGTGTAGCTCCCGGAGACGTGTAGCTCCCGGAGGCGTGTAGCTCCAGGAGGCGTGTAGCTCCAGGCGGCGTGTAGCTCCAGGCGGCGTGTAGCTCCAGGCGGCGTGTAGCTCCAGGCGACGTGTAGCTCCAGGAGACGTGTAGCTCCAGGAGACGTGTAGCTCCAGGCGACGTGTAGCTCCAGGCGGCGTGTAGCTCCAGGAGACGTGTAGCTCCAGGAGACGTGTAGCTCCAGGAGACGTGTAGCTCCAGGAGACGTGTAGCTCCAGGAGACGTGTAGCTCTCGGCGACGTGTAGCTCTCGGCTAACATTCCTTCTCTTTGTGGCAGACTCCCCTCAATGCTAACCTGTCACCACTGCACTAGTCACACAATGGCTTTGGTAAAGCTAAGAGCTCTAACGATGGTGGTAGAGAATCATTCTTCCTGTCATGGGGCGATGATGTCTTACCCACAGAAATATAATGTATAAATGGAATTACTAATTGTTAATAGATTTTATTTCTATGGTCTAAACTGTCTCTTCCATGTTTTCTCTTGTCATCCCTTCTCTCCCCTGTCAGACTCCTAAAACCAAGGCCACAGTTTTTAAGTTGTGCAGCCTTTGCCTGTACCTGCCCCAGGACCAGCTAACGTGCTGGGGCGTTGGCGACATCGAAGACCATCTCCTCCCGTACATGCCTGACTAGGCCCAGCCGGCCTCCATGGCTTTCACCCACAACACAAGGAAGATTAACCCACAAGCCACTGAAGCCAGCTCATGTCTCTCTCTCATCCACCACACATCCTTTTGAATAGAATTGAACAGGTGCTTTTGGATCTCCCTTTTTGTTGTTAGACAATTGTTCATTCATTCATTTCTGTCCTCCTGAAGCACATTTGTTTTTCCTTACCAAGCTTCCTCCTCCGACCAGTTTCGGCTTGGTTTTCCCTTTTATCCTCCCATCTTGTTTATTTTGAACCTACACAAACATTGATTTTAAGTGGTTGGTTATCCCCCCCCCCCATGGAGCTGCACTGTCAACAGACCAGTCCAGTCACTGAAGGAACTCTTTATGTTGCTACCAAGCAGGAACAAAAGCCACACAGGCTTTCATGACGTTCAGTCTCTGCTGGACACATTGCAACCCATGTCAAAGATTGTAAAAGCTTCTGATGATGTGTTTTTAAAGAGGAAAAGATGCCCAGAGGGGTTCTAGAACGACATCTATGATGTGTTTTTAAAGAGGAAAAGATGCCCAGAGGGGTTCTAGAACGACATCTATGATGTGTTTTTAAAGAGGAAAAGATGCCCAGAGGGGTTCTAGAACGACATCTATGATGTGTTTTTAAAGAGGAAAAGATGCCCAGAGGGGTTCTAGAACGACATCTATGATGTGTTTTTAAAGAGGAAAAGATGCCCAGAGGGGTTCTAGAACGACATCTATGATGTGTTTTTAAAGAGGAAAAGATGCCCAGAGGGGTTCTAGAACGACATCTATGATGTGTTTTTAAAGAGGAAAAGATGCCCAGAGGGGTTCTAGAACGACATCTATGATGTGTTTTTAAAGAGGAAAAGATGCCCAGAGGGGTTCTAGAACGACATCTTTTTAAAGATACATATGAACAGTATTTAAAAATCATTTGGTGTAGGTGTTTTCCTTTTTAAGCCTCCTTAGTTTGAAGCTGGGTGTTTTTTTTTTTTTTTTAATTGATTTTGGCCATCATTTGCATTCCTGTGAAATATTCCAGGTAGATAATTTTTGGTAAGAGCTGGAGTACAGATGAGACCAGTTGGGAGGGAGTTTTGGTAAGAGCTGGAGTACAGATGAGACCAGTTGGGAGGGAGTTTTGGTAAGAGCTGGAGTACAGATGAGACCAGTTGGGAGGGAGTTTTGGTAAGAGCTGGAGTACAGATGAGACCAGTTGGGAGGGAGTTTTGGTAAGAGCTGGAGTACAGATGAGACCAGTTGGGAGGGAGTTTTGGTAAGAGCTGGAGTACAGATGAGACCAGTTGGGAGGGAGTTTTGGTAAGAGCTGGAGTACAGATGAGACCAGTTGGGAGGGAGTTTTGGTAAGAGCTGGAGTACAGATGAGACCAGTTGGGAGGGAGTTTTGAGACCAGTTGGGAGGGAGTTTTGGTAAGAGCTGGAGTACAGATGAGACCAGTTGGGAGGGAGTTTTGGGACCAGTTGGGAGGGAGTTTTGAGACCAGTTGGGAGGGAGTTTTGGGACCAGTTGGGAGGGAGTTTTGGGACCAGTTGGGAGGGAGTTTTGGGACCAGTTGGGAGGGAGTTTTGAGACCAGTTGGGAGGGAGTTTTGGGACCAGTTGGGAGGGAGTTTTGAGACCAGTTGGGAGGGAGTTTTGAGACCAGTTGGGAGGGAGTTTTGAGACCAGTTGGGAGGGAGTTTTGGGACCAGTGTTGTGACACACAGTGTCGATGTTGGTTAGATGCTGAAGCTTGTTAACACGCAAGCTGTTCAAGCTACTGAAATCTGATGGTCCCCCAAGTGGGTTGGCAAAGGGAGAATGCTGGAACTAGTGTTAAAAAGATCATGTACCTAACAATGGAACAGGTTGTTGAGTTGAAATGAATGTGATCGCCAGATTTATGTTCCTTAATTTGACAAACAACAGTATCCTAAGAGTACTAATTTATGCGGTGCTTTATAAAATGGGTGTGTTTAAAAATAAAATAATAATAATAATGTTTTGCAAGCTTGCTTTGCCGGGGGAAATAAGGCACAGTCGGTACATTTAATTTAGTTTTTTATTTTGATTCAATGTGTTCACCTGAAGGCAGGTCAACCTGAAGGCAGGTCAATGTGTTCTCCTGAAGGCAGGTCAACCTGAAGGCAGGTCAACCTGAAGGCAGGTCAATGTGTTCTCCTGAAGGCAGGTCAACCTGAAGGCAGGTCAACCTGAAGGCAGGTCGATGTGTTCACCTGAAGGCAGGTCAACCTGAAGGCAGGTCAATGTGTTCACCTGAAGGCAGGTCAATGTGTTCACCTGAAGGCAGGTCGATGTGTTCACCTGAAGGCAGGTCAACCTGAAGGCAGGTCAACCTGAAGGCAGGTCAATGTGTTCACCTGAAGGCAGGTCAATGTGTTCACCTGAAGGCAGGTCAACCTGAAGGCAGGTCAATGTGTTCACCTGAAGGCAGGTCAATGTGTTCACCTGAAGGCAGGTCAACCTGAAGGCAGGTCAACCTGAAGGCAGGTCAATGTGTTCACCTGAAGGCAGGTCAATGTGTTCACCTGAAGGCAGGTCAATGTGTCCACCTGAAGGCAGGTCAACCTGAAGGCAGGTCAATGTGTTCACCTGAAGGCAGGTCAATGTGTTCACCTGAAGGCAGGTCAACCTGAAGGCAGGTCAATGTGTTCACCTGAAGGCAGGTCAATGTGTTCACCTGAAGGCAGGTCAATGTGTTCACCTGAAGGCAGGTCAATGTGTTCACCTGAAGGCAGGTCAATGTGTCAACCTGAAGGCAGGTCAATGTGCTCACCTGAAGGCAGGTCAACCTGAAGGCAGGTCAATGTGTTCACCTGAAGGCAGGTCAACCTGAAGGCAGGTCAATGTGCTCACCTGAAGGCAGGTCAACCTGAAGGCAGGTCAATGTGCTCACCTGAAGGCAGGTCAACCTGAAGGCAGGTCAATGTGTTCACCTGAAGGCAGGTCAATGTGTTCACCTGAAGGCAGGTCGATGTGTTCACCTGAAGGCAGGTCAACCTGAAGGCAGGTCAATGTGTTCTCCTGAAGGCAGGTCAACCTGAAGGCAGGTCAATGTGTTCACCTGAAGGCAGGTCAATGTGTTCACCTGAGTTGATTCTTTATTTTGAGATGAATCTAGAAAACAACACTGCTGAACATATCCCAATACAATGCCAACGTAAAGTATTTCCTGGTGTTTTTGTGTATACAAAGTGTGTAGATATATATTTATATTTACTGCACAATTAGATAAACAAAATAATAATCTTTCTTCACCCCTCCACAGACTTGCTGACTAACACAGTGCCACAGTAGCAGTGTGACAATTCCTGATTGGCTGACAGTGGCTCCGGGGTGAAGTTTCCCCCTAGCAACATGATCTAAGGTTCAGCTTCCTTTCCCCCAATCCTGCCAGATTACCGTGCCTGCCATGCTCTTTTCACTGTTGATCAGCGTTCCAAGGTGTGAGACGTGTGCAGAAGGGCATGAGACGGAGGAATGTGTAGTATTGGGGAAAGTAGTGGTATGTGTTAACTGTAGGGGTGCCCAAGGGGACTGGGGATCAGAAATGTCCCGTGTGAGAGAGGCAGGTTGAGGTTTCCAGGGTTAGAGTAGTGCAGAAGTTGTCATATGCTGAGGCAGTGAAGAAAGCAGAGGAAGAAGGGGGAGGGATCCTGAGAGGAGGGGTGTGAGTAGTAGATCTGTACCAGAACAGAGTGAGGGATCCTGAGAGGAGGGGTGTGAGTAATAGATCTGTACCAGAACAGAGTGAGGGATCCTGAGAGGGGGTGTGAGTAGTAGATCTGTACCAGAACAGAGTGAGGGATCCTGAGAGGAGGGGTGTGAGTAGTAGATCTGTACCAGAACAGAGAGCGGGATCCTGAGAGGACTGGTGTGAGTAGTAGATCAGTACCAGTACAGAGGGATAAACCAACAAGTGATATATGTTTCAGTGAGATTGGGTTTTCTAGCATTTATAACAATGGTTATCAACTGTACTGCAGGGATGAAACGGAAGTCACAGACAATTGAGGTGGTGGTGGCAGCTGCAGAGAGGTATGAGACTGGATGGCAGAAGAGTTACAGGGTGTGGTGATGGTGTCCCATCCTTTCAGGCTGTTGGCCTGAGGTAGGACTAAATAGATGTAAATGGTGGAGTAGGGTGGTGGGTTTTTAGGAGTAGGGTGGTGGGTTTTTAGGAGTAGGGTGGTGGGTTTTTAGGAGTAGGGTGGTGGGTTTTTAGGAGTAGGGTGGTGGGTTTTTAGGAGTAGGGTGGTGGGTTTTTAGGAGTAGGGTGGTGGGTTTTTAGGAGTAGGGTGGTGGGTTTTTAGGAGTAGGGTGGTGGGTTTTTAGTGAGTAGGGTGGTGGGTTTTTAGGAGTAGGGTGGTGGGTTTTTAGGAGTAGGGTGGTGGGTTTTTAGGAGTAGGGTGGTGGGTTTTTAGGAGTAGGGTGGTGGGTTTTAGTGAGTAGGGTGGTGGGTTTTAGGAGTAGGGTGGTGGGTTTTTAGTGAGTAGGGTGGTGGGTTTTAGGAGTAGGGTGGTGGGTTTTTAGTGAGTAGGGTGGTGGGTTTTAGGAGTAGGGTGGTGGGTTTTAGGAGTAGGGTGGTGGGTTTTTAGGAGTAGGGTGGTGGGTTTTAGGAGTAGGGTGGTGGGTTTTAGGAGTAGGGTGGTGGGTTTTAGGAGTAGGGTGGTGGGTTTTAGGAGTAGGGTGGTGGGTTTTTAGGAGTAGGGTGGTGGGTTTTTAGGAGTAGGGTGGTGGGTTTTAGGGTAGGGTGGTTTTAGGAGTAGGGTGGTGGGTTTTTAGGAGTAGGGTGGTGGGTTTTTAGGAGTAGGGTGGTGGGTTTTTAGGAGTAGGGTGGTGGGTTTTAGGAGTAGGGTGGTGGGTTTTTAGGAGTAGGGTGGTGGGTTTTTAGGAGTAGGGTGGTGGGTTTTAGTGAGTAGGGTGGTGGGTTTTAGGAGTAGGGTGGTGGGTTTTAGTGGTGGGTTTTTGAGTAGGGTGGTGGGTTTTTAGGAGTAGGGTGGTGGGTTTTTAGGAGTAGGGTGGTGGGTTTTTAGGAGTAGGGTGGTGGGTTTTTAGGAGTAGGGTGGTGGGTTTTAGGAGTAGGGTGGTGGGTTTTTAGAGTAGGGTGGTGGGTTTTTAGGAGTAGGGTGGTGGAGTAGGGTGGTGGGTTTTAGGAGTAGGGTGGTGGGTTTTAGGAGTAGGGTGGTGGGTTTTAGGAGTAGGGTGGTGGGTTTTTAGGAGTAGGGTGGTGGGTTTTAGGAGTAGGGTGGTGGGTTTTAGGAGTAGGGTGGTGGGTTTTAGGAGTAGGGTGGTGGGTTTTAGGAGTAGGGTGGTGGGTTTTTAGGAGTAGGGTGGTGGGTTTTAGGAGTAGGGTGGTGGGTTTTTAGGAGTAGGGTGGTGGGTTTTTAGGAGTAGGGTGGTGGGTTTTTAGGAGTAGGGTGGTGGGTTTTTAGGAGTAGGGTGGTGGGTTTTAGGAGTAGGGTGGTGGGTTTTTAGTGAGTAGGGTGGTGGGTTTTAGGAGTAGGGTGGTGGGTTTTAGTGAGTAGGGTGGTGGGTTTTAGGAGTAGGGTGGTGGGTTTTAGTGAGTAGGGTGGTGGGTTTTTAGGAGGGTGGTGGGTAGGGTGGTGGGTTTTAGGAGTAGGGTGGTGGGTTTTAGGAGTAGGGTGGTGGGTTTTTAGGAGTAGGGTGGTGGGTTTTTAGGAGTAGGGTGGTGGGTTTTTAGGAGTAGGGTGGTGGGTTTTTAGGAGTAGGGTGGTGGGTTTTTAGTGAGTGTAGGGTTAGATTGTATTTTGTTTAATTTCTTTTTTAAATTTCAAGCAAAGTAACAAGGAAGTTGTACTCCAGTCAGGTAGGTGGCGGTAATGCAACATTCATTGGCTGTCAACTGCTGTTAAACCTCAAATAAGAAGTAAAAATGCTTTTGCTTCGCATCTAAAACAAGATTACGTGTCGCTATAAAATTGATAAAACCATGAGTTATATCTCAAAGTCCGTGTCGACTTTAGAAGAAACGAGGACTGGTCTGTGTGATGAGTTTGTGTCCGTAACAGGATCCGATGGCGCCGTGGCTCAATGTTACCTTGCTGAAAATGACTGGGAAATGGAGGTATAGCTAAATATCCTGCTTCAATCAGTCCGTTTTATTAGTTAACATTGGAGGACTACACAACTTTGGAACACAGACCCTTTTTTCTCTCAGTCTGCAATAACAGAAGAGTCCAATTCAACATAAAAGTTGGTCAGAAATGATATTGCCTTAAAAACAGTTTCTAATATATAATGTAAAATCATTTTTTCCATCTTTAGTCGGATCGAGGCTACGCCGTGAGATATGTCTCGGGGAAAATGTAACCAACCCAGGGTTGGGAGATGACCGTGCACTCTTAATTAGACCACCAACTGAGAAATTGAGAATTTCAATACTGCTGTTTTTTTTCATCAGCATGCTAGGCTAACTAATGCTATAGCAGCACATTGGATTCGACAACACTTCCGGTAGCTGCTCATCCCAACGTTAGGGCGTCTTATTTCCATGGAATCCAACGCGTTGGACAATTACGTTACGTTAAATAACCTATCACTTTAGTTTTAAGGTCTGGAGGGGAAGAAAAACCCCATTAACCTTCTTCTCTATACTGCATGTATGTTGTGTTACCTTTCAGAGAGCTCTGAACTCGTTTTTCGAGGCTGACATGGAGGCTGTTTTTACAGTGGTAGATTCACCTAAAAAGGACACCAGCCCCCCTAAAGTTAAAAGACAGAAATTGGACAAACCACAGGGGAAAATAGACTGGTATGTAATTGTGATATATATTCATGCGTTGGCCTGTCTACAATATCAATGTTTATTTAGTCATTTTGGTAAGTGTAAAATAAACTGTGAGCCTCTTTAACCTTTATATAACTAGGCAAGTTATTTACAATGCTGGTCTAGATATTTTCTGTAGTCCAGCGTTTCCCAGTCCTGGGGGCCCAACGGGGTTTTAGTTACTGCCTTATCAATTACCCTCAACACTTTTGATTCCAATAATCAAAGGCTTGATGATGAGTTGAATCAAGTGTGTTAGTGCTAGTGCAAAAACCGAAATGCGCACCCCCTTTGGGCCCTCGGGACTGGAAAACACTGCCCTAATCTGTCCTTGCAAATCCTGCAGCATTGACCTGACCACAGAAGAGCCTGCCTGTTCCAGCAGCAGGGCCAAGTCAACCAACTCCTCCAAGTCAGTGGAACCCAAAGCTAAAGTTAAAACCTCTGAGGAGCAGGATGACGGCAAACTGTCACTGATCTCTTGGAATGTAGATGGTCTGGACACCGTGAACCTGGGAGAGCGTGCTAGGGGCCTCTGTTCCTATCTGGCCCTGTGAGTCGCTGTTCGTTAGCTGTCTTTAGTCAGCCATTATGGGACCATGTCAAATACTTTCCTTAACATCCTCACTCTTAACCCAAGGACTTTTCTCTGGGTTACTTGAATTGCATCCCAAATGGCACCCTATTCCCTAAATAGTGCACTACTTTAGACCAGGGCCCTATAGAACCCTATTCCCTATATTGTGCACTACTTTAGTCCAGGGCCCTATAGAACCCTATTCCCTATATTGTGCACTACTTTAGTCCAGGGCCCTATAGAACCCTATTCCCTATATAGTGCACTACTTTAGACCAGGGCCCTATAGAACCCTATTCCCTATATAGTACACTACTTTAGACCAGAGCCCTATAGAACCCTATTCCCTATATAGTGCACTACTTTAGACCAGGGCCCTATAGAACCCTATTCCCTATATAGTGCACTACTTTAGTCCAGGGCCCTATAGAACCCTATTCCCTATATAGTGCACTACTTTAGACCAGGGCCCTATAGAACCCTATTCCCTATATAGTGCACTACTTTAGACCAGGGCCTTATAGAACCCTATTCCCTATATAGTGCACTACTTTAGACCAGGGCCCTATAGAACCCTATTCCCTATATAGTGCACTACTTTAGACCAGGGCCCTATAGAACCCTATTCCCTATATGGTTTAGGGTTAGGGTTGAATTTTCATGTTGATTTTTAAGGTTAACCATATTACAATGATTTTGAGATACAAAGATTATATACTTTTTTTCTTCTGGATTTTGGAAATTCTCCCGCCGCCCCATTTTCATATCAGGGACCCCTAGTTTAGGAACAGCTGGCCTAGTGTTTTGGGGAACAGCTGGCCTAGTGTTTTGGGGAACAGCTGGCCTAGTGTTTTGGGGAACAGCTGGCCTAGCGTTTTGGGGAACAGCTGGCCTAGCGTTTTGGGGAACAGCTGGCCTAGCGTTTTGGGGAACAGCCGGCCTAGCGTTTTGGGGAACAGCCGGCCTAGCGTTTTGGGGAACAGCCGGCCTAGCGTTTTGGGGAACAGCCGGCCTAGCGTTTTGGGGAACAGCCGGCCTAGCGTTTTGGGGAACAGCCGGCCTAGCGTTTTGGGGAACAGCCGGCCTAGCGTTTTGGGGAACAGCCGGCCTAGCGTTTTGGGGAACAGCCGGCCTAGCGTTTTGGGGAACAGCCGGCCTAGCGTTTTGGGGAACAGCCGGCCTAGCGTTTTGGGGAACAGCCGGCCTAGCGTTTTGGGAACAGCCGGCCTAGCTTTGGGAACAGCTGGCTTAGGGCTCTGGCTTTTGGGTCTATGTAGAATACACACAACCTATGTGAAATGCATGGCTAACATCCTTCCTCTAAACTCAAGAACATGTCTCTGGGTTAGCCTACACTTCAGGCAGATCCAAAACGTCACGGGGGAATTATGGGACAAAATTCACAGAAATGTCTTTTTTGCATTTGAAATGGACACTAGTTGTGGATATGATGGGTCTGTCTGTTAACATATTTTAACGTCGTTCTCTCCTCTCCTTTAAGGTACACCCCTGACGTGGTGTTTCTGCAGGAACTCATTGAACCGTATGTTCAGTACCTCAAGAAGCGAGCCGTCAGCTACACCATCATTGAGGGTATGGTGTGACAGTTTTACCATATCAAGATAACACCTGCATTCCCATAGTAGCATAATACTTAGGATGCGCAATTAGTCACGGAAAGGGGGGGATACCTTATCAGTTGTTTAACTAAATGTGTTCAACTCAAATGTGTCTTCTGCATTTAACACCCTCTGAATCAGAGAGGTGAGGGGAGCTGCCTTAATCAACATCCACGTCTTCAGCGCCCGGGTTAACTGCCTCGTTCAGGGGAACAGTGGGCTAACTGCCTCGTTCAGGGGAACAGTGGGCTAACTGCCTCGTTCAGGGGAACAGTGGGCTAACTGCCTCGTTCAGGGGAACAGCGGGCTAACTGCCTCGTTCAGGGGAACAGCGGGCTAACTGCCTCGTTCAGGGGAACAGCGGGCTAACTGCCTCGTTCAGGGGAACAGCGGGCTAACTGCCTCGTTCAGGGGAACAGCGGGCTAACTGCCTCGTTCAGGGGCAGAACGACAGATTTTTACCTTGTCAGCTCGGGGATACGATCCAGCAACCTTTCAGTTGTTGGCCCAACACTAACCACTTGGCTGCTTGCTGGGCCAGTTAGGATGTTGAAACAGAACCAGTGTCTTATGTCTTCTTATGCCAAGGTAATGGGTTCGATTCCCGCTGAGGAATGTAATGTTGCTTTGAAAAATTATCTGCTAAATGACATATACAATGGGGCAAAAAAAGTATTTGGTCAGCCACCAATTGTGCAAGTTCTCCCACTTAAAAAAATGAGAGAGGCCTGTAATTTTCATCATAGGTACACTTCAACTATGACAGACAAAATGAGAGTGAAAAGAATCCAGAAAATCACATTGTAGGATTTTTAATGAATTTATTTGCAAATTATGGTGGGGCATTGGAGTCAACATGAGCCAGCATCCCTGTGGAACGCTTTCGACACCTTGTAGAGTCCATCCCCAGACAAAGTGAAAGGCTGTTCTGGGGTGCAACTCAATATTAGGTAGTTGTCCCTAATATATGTTGTAGAATCTCTGTGTGAGATATATATATAAATTATGCCATGACAAACACATTTTACTTCCTCAATGTCAGGAGGCGAGGAGGGGTACTTCACTGGGTTGATGCTGAAGAAGTCCAGGGTCAAACTCCTGAATAGTGACATCATCAGTTACCCGACCACTCAGATGATGAGGAATCTGCTCGTTGCTCAAGTAGGTTTTAATTTTAAACCCAGGAGTCTAAACGGGTCTTTATTACTACACAGCTTATCGTAGCGCTGTCGCTGTGTGAGTAGGTAGGTTTAATTTAAAACCCAGGAGAGTAAACGGGGTCATTGTCTTTATTATGTGCGTGTCCATTCGGCCTCAGGTGACGTTCAGGGACCAGGAGCTGTGCGTGATGACGTCCCACTTTGAGAGCTGTAAGGGACAGGCAGAGGAGAGGATGAAACAGCTGAGTGTGGTGCTGAAGAGGATGAGGGAGGCTCCCACTAACGTGACTGTCCTATTTGGAGGGGACACTAACCTGAGGGACGCCGAGGTTAGGTCTCTCTCTGCGTTATCCTGAAACCATTCTTTCTCTCTGGCCTCTCATTCTTTCTCATCAATGTCAAATGTATTTATAAAGCCCTTCGTACATCAGCTGATATCTCAAAGTGCTGTACAGAAACCCAGCCTAAAACCCCAAACAGCAAGCAATGCAGGTGTAGAAGCACGGTGGCTAGGAAAAACTCCCTAGAAAGGCCAAAACCTAGGAAGGAAACCTAGAGAGGAAACAGGCTATGAGGGGTGGCCAGTCCTCTTCTGGCTGTACCGGGTGGAGATTATAACAGAACATGGTCAATATGTTCATAGATGACCAGCAGGGTCAAATAATAATAATCACAGTGGTTGTCGAGGGTGCAACAGGTCAGCACCTCAGGATTAAATGTCAGTTGGCTTTTCATAGCCGATCATTAAGAGTATCTCGGATAGGAATCTGTCAACCCTTGATAACTTTATTTCTGTCTCAGGTGACCATGGTTGGAGGTCTGCCCGGTGGGGTGTGTGACGTGTGGGAGCAGCTGGGGAAGCAGGATCACTGCAGGTACACCTGGGACACCAAGGCCAACAGCAACAAGAGTTTACCGTATGTCAGCAGGTGTCGTTTTGACCGCGTCTACCTCCGACCGGCCAAGGAGGGCCCCGGGTCCCGGATGACCCCAGACCACATGGCTCTGGTGGGTTTAGAGAAGCTGGACTGTGGTCGCTACACCAGTGATCACTGGGGAATCTACTGCAGCTTTATCCTTTAGCTCCTGAGACTTAAGGGGGCCGTGTCCCAAATTGATCCCTGTAGTGCACTGCTTTTGACCAGGAACCAATACGAGACGGGGGAACATGTTTGCGTGCAGTGGTCCCAGCAGAGGCTAGAGGCTGAAGAGGTTAACTTTCCTAACGAACAGTTAAAAAGGTTATAGTTGCTCTAATATTGGATCGGTAGCAAAGCACAGTCTCTGTATGGCCACTGGCTGATCAGAGACGGCTGGCTCACCTTTTATTGTAGTGCCTTGAGCTGAGGACAGGAAGGTTTCAATCTTGCCTTGGTCACCTCACGCACCCTCAGAATGGAAATGTTGAATGTCCTCCTATTTTAGTGCACTACTTTGGACCAGAGACCATAAAACTGGTGAAAAGGAGTGCACTATACAGGGAATAGGGGTGTCATTTTGGACAGCAGCTGTGTGGATCTTATCCCAGTGTTTAAATGCTTTATGCTCTTGTCTCCTAATAGTCTTTGGCTCTCATTTTTTAATTCCAGAAGTCTTACATGTGTTGGTGATTTCCCTAAAGTCTGTTTTTAGTCCTGGCCATTGAAATAAATACGTTCTGGAATAAAAAGCTTGTTTTTCCCTCACTTCTAATGACATCGTTTAAACACCTAGGCACAAATTATCAGGTCAAAATGCTTATCAATTTCCATGACAAAGGTTAGTTGAGGAGACATCTGTTCCCCTCTCGCTGCCTTCTGTCAGAATTTGATTGGCCAATTTTATTTTATTTATTTTAAAGGAAGAAAGAGGACATGTCACGAGGCTAAAAAAGCTTCTTTTTTTTCAAGTTGGTGTCCTCAGCCATGTTCTCTCTCCTGGTCTCAGATTAGATCAGATTTCATTTTTGGTTCTTTACTGAAATGTCAAGCATGAAACAGAATGAGATTCAAAACAAATGATCCTCGTAAGCATTTTGCTACGCTACAGTAACATGACAATTTGGACGGAGCAAACTGTTCAATTTATATATTATATTTTACTGAGTTACTGTTAAGGAAATGAGTCAATTGAAAACAATTAATTTGACCCTAATCTATAGCTTTCACATGATGGAGAGTACAGTTCTGTTGGTCACAGATACCTTTAAATAAAAGGTAGGGATCAGAAAACCAGTCAGTATCTGGTGTGACATCTCCCCTTCACATACAGTCGATCAGGTTGTGGCATGTTGTCCCTCTTCAATGGCGGTGGGAACAAGGTTGCTTTTAATGGCTTCCATTCAGTAGACTTGCGTTGCTTCTTTAATATCATGTGTCCTGCCAACCCCATGTCAAGACTTGCTGACCTCTCCAATTATATATATATATATTATATTTTTTTAAATGTAACCTTTTATTTAACTTTTCCAATGTGCTGCCAGTGCTCAGACCATAGATATATAATTAGTAGAATGGACACAGCTATTCTAATTGTATAGTTCAGATGTTTGGCTAGCTGCTAGCTGGCAGCTCTGTTTTCCCTGGATGTTCCTTCACCCAGAGGCTGCGTCCCAAGTAGCACCATATTCCCTATATTGTGCACTAACTTTGAACAGGGACTATAGAGTACATTTATCTAGGGAATAAGGTGCCCTTTGGCACACTCACGTTGGATCTTCTCTGGGCATCATGAGCTGATGTTTCTACAGGTACTGGGAGGTGACAGTAGATATGTTGGTACTGGGAGGTGACAGTAGATATGTTGGTACTGGGAGGTGACAGTAGATAGATATGTTGGTACTGGGAGGTGACAGTAGATAGATATGTTGGTACTGGGAGGTGACAGTAGATAGATATGTTGGTACTGGGAGGTGACAGTAGATTTGTTGGTACTGGGAGGTGACAGTAGATATGTTGGTACTGGGAGGTGACAGTAGATAGATATGTTGGTACTGGGAGGTGACAGTAGATAGATATGTTGGTACTGGGAGGTGACAGTAGATAGATATGTTGGTACTGGGAGGTGACAGTAGATAGATATGTTGGTACTGGGAGGTGACAGTAGATAGATATGTTGGTACTGGGAGGTGACAGTAGATAGATATGTTGGTACTGGGAGGTGACAGTAGATAGATATGTTGGTACTGGGAGGTGACAGTAGATAGATATGTTGGTACTGGGAGGTGACAGTAGATAGATATGTTGGTACTGGGAGGTGACAGTAGATAGATATGTTGGTACTGGGAGGTGACAGTAGATAGATATGTTGGTACTGGGAGGTGACAGTAGATAGATATGTTGGTACTGGGAGGTGACAGTAGATAGATATGTTGGTACTGGGAGGTGACAGTAGATAGATATGTTGGTACTGGGAGGTGACAGTAGATAGATATGTTGGTACTGGGAGGTGACAGTAGATAGATATGTTGGTACTGGGAGGTGACAGTAGATAGATATGTTGGTACTGGGAGGTGACAGTAGATAGATATGTTGGTACTGGGGAGGTGACAGTAGATAGATATGTTGGTACTGGGAGGTGACAGTAGATAGATATGTTGGTACTGGGAGGTGACAGTAGATAGATATGTTGGTACTGGGAGGTGACAGTAGATAGATATGTTGGTACTGGGAGGTGACAGTAGATAGATATGTTGGTACTGGGAGGTGACAGTAGATAGATATGTTGGTACTGGGAGGTGACAGTAGATAGATATGTTGGTACTGGGAGGTGACAGTAGATAGATATGTTGGTACTGGGAGGTGACAGTAGATAGATATGTTGGTACTGGGAGGTGACAGTAGATAGATATGTTGGTACTGGGAGGTGACAGTAGATAGATATGTTGGTACTGGGAGGTGACAGTAGATAGATATGTTGGTACTGGGAGGTGACAGTAGATAGATATGTTGGTACTGGGAGGTGATAGATATGTTGGTACTGGGAGGTGAGGTGTTGGTACTGGGAGGTAGATAGATATGTTGGTACTGGGAGGTGACAGTAGATATGTTGGTACTGGGAGGTGACAGTAGATATGTTGGTACTGGGAGGTGACAGTAGATATGTTGGTACTGGGAGGTGACAGTGATAGATATGTTGGTACTGGGAGGTGACAGTAGATATGTTGGTACTGGGAGGTGACAGTTGGTAGATATGATATGTTGGTACTGGGAGGTGACAGTTGGTAGATATGTTGGTACTGGGAGGTGACAGTAGATATGTTGGTACTGGGAGGTGACAGTAGATATGTTGGTACTGGGAGGTGACAGTTGGTAGATATGTTGGTACTGGGAGGTGACAGTTGGTAGATATGTTGGTACTGGGAGGTGACAGTTGGTAGATATGTTGGTACTGGATACTGGGAGGTGACAGTGGATAGATATGTTGGTACTGGGAGGTATAGATATGTTGGTACTGGGAGGTGACAGATAGATATGTTGGTACTGGGAGGTGACAGTAGATATGATATGGTACTGGTGACTAGGTTGGTACTGGGAGGTGACAGTAGATATGTTGGTACTGGGAGGTGACAGTAGATATGTTGGTACTGGGAGGTGACAGTAGATATGTTGGTACTGGGAGGTGACAGTAGATATGTTGGTACTGGGAGGTAGATATGTTGGTACTGGGAGGTGACAGTAGATATGTTGGTACTGGGAGGTGACAGTAGATATGTTGGTACTGGGAGGTGACAGTAGGTAGATATGTTGGTACTGGGAGGTGACAGTAGATATGTTGGTACTGGGAGGTGACAGTAGATATGTTGGTACTGGGAGGTGACAGTAGATATGTTGGTACTGGGAGGTGACAGTAGATATGTTGGTACTGGGAGGTGACAGTAGATATGTTGGTACTGGGAGGTGACAGTAGATATGTTGGTACTGGGAGGTGTAGATTGGTACTGGGAGGTGACAGTAGATAGATATGTTGGTACTGGGAGGTGACAGTAGATAGATATGTTGGTACTGGGAGGTGACAGTAGATAGATATGTTGGTACTGGGAGGTGACAGTAGATAGATATGTTGGTACTGGGAGGTGACAGTAGATAGATATGTTGGTACTGGGAGGTGACAGATATGTTGGTACTGGGAGGTGACAGATATGTTGGTACTGGGAGGTGACAGTAGATATGTTGGTACTGGGAGGTGACAGTAGATATGTTGGTACTGGGAGGTGACAGTAGGTAGATATGTTGGTACTGGGAGGTGACAGTAGGTAGATATGTTGGTACTGGGAGGTGACAGTAGATATGTTGGTACTGGGAGGTGACAGTAGATATGTTGGTACTGGGAGGTGACAGTAGATATGTTGGTACTGGGAGGTGACAGTAGATATGTTGGTACTGGGAGGTGACAGTAGATATGTTGGTACTGGGAGGTGACAGTAGATATGTTGGTACTGGGAGGTGACAGTAGATATGTTGGTACTGGGAGGTGACAGTAGGTAGATATGTTGGTACTGGGAGGTGACAGTAGGTAGATATGTTGGTACTGGGAGGTGACAGTAGATAGAGTAGGTACTGGGAGGTATGTTGGTACTGGGAGGTGACAGTAGTAGATATGTTGGTACTGGGAGGTGACAGTAGTAGATATGTTGGTACTGGGAGGTGACAGTAGATATGTTGGTACTGGGAGGTGAGTAGATATGTTGGTACTGGGATAGTAGATATGTTGGTACTGGGAGGTGACAGTAGATAGATATGTTGGTACTGGGAGGTGACATAGATATGTTGGTACTGGAGGTAGATATGTTGGTACTGGGAGGTGACAGTAGATATGTTGGTACTGGGAGGTGACAGTAGATATGTTGGTACTGGGAGGTGACAGTAGATATGTTGGTACTGGGAGGTGACAGTAGATATGTTGGTACTGGGAGGTGACAGTAGATATGTTGGTACTGGGAGGTGACAGTAGGTAGATATGTTGGTACTGGGAGGTGACAGTAGGTAGATATGTTGGTACTGGGAGGTGACAGTAGGTAGATATGTTGGTACTGGGAGGTGACAGTAGATATGTTGGTACTGGGGAGTAGAGGTAGATATGTTGGTACTGGGAGGTGAGTAGATATGTTGGTACTGGGAGTGACAGATATGTTGGTACTGGGAGGTGACAGTAGATATGTTGGTACTGGGAGGTGACAGATATGTTGGTACTGGGAGGTGACAGTAGACAGTAGATATGTTGGTACTGGGAGGTGACAGTACTGGAGGTGACAGTAGTAGATATGTTGGTACTGGGAGGTGACAGTAGTAGATATGTTGGTACTGGGAGGTGACAGTAGTAGATATGTTGGTACTGGGAGGTGACAGTAGATATGTTGGTACTGGGAGGTGACAGTAGATATGTTGGTACTGGGAGGTGACAGTAGATAGATATGTTGGTACTGGGAGGTGACAGTAGGTAGATATGTTGGTACTGGGAGGTGACAGTAGATAGATATGTTGGTACTGGGAGGTGACAGTAGATATGTTGGTACTGGGAGGTGACAGTAGATATGTTGGTACTGGGAGGTGACAGTAGATAGATATGTTGGTACTGGGAGGTGACAGTAGGTAGATATGTTGGTACTGGGAGGTGACAGTAGGTAGATATGTTGGTACTGGGAGGTGACAGTAGGTAGATATGTTGGTACTGGGAGGTGACAGTAGATATGTTGGTACTGGGAGGTGACAGTAGATTTGTTGGTACTGGGAGGTGACAGTAGATTTGTTGGTACTGGGAGGTGACAGTAGATATGTTGGTACTGGGAGGTGACAGTAGATAGATATGTTGGTACTGGGAGGTGACAGTAGATAGATATGTTGGTACTGGGAGGTGACAGTAGATAGATATGTTGGTACTGGGAGGTGACAGTAGATAGATATGTTGGTACTGGGAGGTGACAGTAGATAGATATGTTGGTACTGGGAGGTGACAGTAGATAGATATGTTGGTACTGGGAGGTGACAGTAGATAGATATGTTGGTACTGGGAGGTGACAGTAGATATGTTGGTACTGGGAGGTGACAGTAGATATAGATATAGATATGTTGGTACTGGGAGGTGGAGGTGACTGGGAGGTGACATATGTTGGTACTGGGAGGTGACAGTAGATATGTTGGTACTGGGAGGTGACAGTAGTAGATATGTTGGTACTGGGAGGTGACAGTAGATATGTTGGTACTGGGAGGTGACAGTAGTAGATATGTTGGTACTGGGAGGTGACAGTTGGTAGATATGTTGGTACTGGGAGGTGATGTAGTAGATATGTTGGTAGATATGTTGGTACTGGGAGGTGACAGTAGATATGTTGGTACTGGGAGGTGACAGTAGATAGATATGTTGGTACTGGGAGGTGACAGTAGATAGATATGTTGGTACTGGGAGGTGACAGTAGATAGATATGTTGGTACTGGGAGGTGACAGTAGATAGATATGTTGGTACTGGGAGGTGACAGTAGATAGATATGTTGGTACTGGGAGGTGACAGTAGATAGATATGTTGGTACTGGGAGGTGACAGTAGATAGATATGTTGGTACTGGGAGGTGACAGTAGATAGATATGTTGGTACTGGGAGGTGACAGTAGTAGATAGATATGTTGGTACTGGGAGGTGACAGTGGTACTGGGAGGTGACAGTAGATATGTTGGTACTGGGAGGTGACAGTAGATAGATATGTTGGTACTGGGAGGTGACAGTAGGTAGATATGTTGGTACTGGGAGGTGACAGTAGGTAGATATGTTGGTACTGGGAGGTGACAGTAGATATGTTGGTACTGAGGTGGAGGTGACAGTAGGTAGATATGTTGGTACTGGGAGGTGACTGGAGGTAGTAGATATGTTGGTACTGGGAGGTGACAGTAGATATGTTGGTACTGGGAGGTGACAGTAGATAGATATGTTGGTACTGGGAGGTGACAGTAGGTAGATATGTTGGTACTGGGAGGTGACAGTAGATATACTGGGAGGTGATATGTTGGTACTGGGAGGTGACAGTAGATATGTTGGTACTGGGAGGTGACAGTAGATATGTTGGTACTGGGAGGTGACAGTAGATATGTTGGTACTGGGAGGTGACAGTAGATATGTTGGTACTGGGAGGTGACAGTAGATATGTTGGTACTGGGAGGTGACAGTAGATATGTTGGTACTGGGAGGTGACAGTAGATATGTTGGTACTGGGAGGTGACAGTAGGTAGATATGTTGGTACTGGGAGGTGACAGTAGATATGTTGGTACTGGGAGGTGACAGATATGTTGGTACTGGGAGGTGACAGTAGGTAGATATGTTGGTACTGGGAGGTGACAGTAGGTAGATATGTTGGTACTGGGAGGTGACAGTAGATATGTTGGTACTGGGAGGTGACAGTAGATATGTTGGTACTGGGAGGTGACAGTAGATATGTTGGTACTGGGAGGTGACAGTAGATATGTTGGTACTGGGAGGTGATATGTTGGTACTGGGAGGTGACAGTAGGTAGATATGTTGGTACTGGGAGGTGACAGTAGGTAGATATGTTGGTACTGGGAGGTGACAGTAGATATGTTGGTACTGGGAGGTGACAGTAGATAGATATGTTGGTACTGGGAGGTGACAGTAGGTAGATATGTTGGTACTGGGAGGTGACAGTAGGTAGATATGTTGGTACTGGGAGGTGACAGTAGGTACTAGAGGTATGTTGGTACTGGGAGGTGACAGTAGATATGTTGGTACTGGGAGGTGACAGTAGATATGTTGGTACTGGGAGGTGACAGTAGATATGTTGGTACTGGGAGGTGACAGTAGATATGTTGGTACTGGGAGGTGACAGTAGATAGATATGTTGGTACTGGGAGGTGACAGTAGATAGATATGTTGGTACTGGGAGGTGACAGTAGATAGATATGTTGGTACTGGGAGGTGACAGATAGTACTGGGAGGTGATATAGATATGGTACTGGGAGGTGACAGTAGGTAGATATGTTGGTACTGGGAGGTGACAGTAGATAGATATGTTGGTACTGGGAGGTGACAGTAGATAGATATGTTGGTACTGGGAGGTGACAGTAGATAGATATGTTGGTACTGGGAGGTGACAGTAGATATGTTGGTACTGGGAGGTGACAGTAGATATGTTGGTACTGGGAGGTGACAGTAGATATGTTGGTACTGGGAGGTGACAGTAGATAGATATGTTGGTACTGGGAGGTGACAGTAGATAGATATGTTGGTACTGGGAGGTGACAGTAGATAGATATGTTGGTACTGGGACAGTAGATAGATATGTTGGTACTGGGAGGTGACAGTAGTAGATATGTTGGTACTGGGAGGTGACAGTAGATATGTTGGTACTGGGAGGTGACAGTAGATAGATATGTTGGTACTGGGAGGTGACAGTAGATAGATATGTTGGTACTGGGAGGTGACAGTAGATAGATATGTTGGTACTGGGAGGTGACAGTAGATATGTTGGTACTGGGAGGTGACAGATATGTTGGTACTGGGAGGTGACAGTAGGTAGATATGTTGGTACTGGGAGGTGACAGTAGGTAGATATGTTGGTACTGGGAGGTGACAGTAGATATGTTGGTACTGGGAGGTGACAGTAGATATGTTGGTACTGGGAGGTGACAGTAGGTAGATATGTTGGTACTGGGAGGTGACAGTAGGTAGATATGTTGGTACTGGGAGGTGACAGTAGTAGATATGTTGGTACTGGGAGGTGACAGTAGATATGTTGGTACTGGGAGGTGACAGTGGTAGATATGTTGGTACTGGGAGGTGACAGTAGGTAGATATGTTGGTACTGGGAGGTGACAGGTAGATATGTTGGTACTGGGAGGTGACAGTAGATAGATATGTTGGTACTGGGAGGTGACAGTAGATAGATATGTTGGTACTGGGAGGTGACAGTAGATAGATATGTTGGTACTGGGAGGTTGGACAGTAGATAGATATGTTGGTACTGGGAGGTGACAGTAGATATGTTGGATATGTTGGTACTGGGAGGTGACAGTAGATATGTTGGTACTGGGAGGTGACAGTAGATATGTTGGTACTGGGAGGTGACAGTAGGTAGATATGTTGGTACTGGGAGGTGACATGTTGGTAGGTAGATATGTTGGTACTGGGAGGTGACAGTAGATATGTTGGTACTGGGAGGTGACAGTAGGTAGATATGTTGGTACTGGGAGGTGACAGTAGATATGTTGGTACTGGGAGGTGACAGTAGATAGATATGTTGGTACTGGGAGGTGACTGGTAGGTAGATATGTTGGTACTGGGAGGTGACAGTAGATAGATATGTTGGTACTGGGAGGTGACAGTAGTAGATATGTTGGTACTGGGAGGTGACAGTAGATAGATATGTTGGTACTGGGAGGTGACAGTAGTAGATATGTTGGTACTGGGGAGGTGACAGTAGATATGTTGGTACTGGGAGGTGACAGTAGATATGTTGGTACTGGGAGGTGACAGTAGGTAGATAGATATGTTGGTACTGGGAGGTGACAGTAGGTAGATATGTTGGTACTGGGAGGGAGGTGACTGGGAGTGACAGGTAGATATGTTGGTACTGGGAGGTGACAGTAGATAGATATGTTGGTACTGGGAGGTGACAGTAGATAGATATGTTGGTACTGGGAGGTGACAGTAGATATGTTGGTACTGGGAGGTGACAGTAGTAGATATGTTGGTACTGGGAGGTGACAGTAGTAGATATGTTGGTACTGGGATATGTTGGTACTGGGAGGTGACAGTAGTAGATATGTTGGTACTGGGAGGTGACAGTAGTAGATATGTTGGTACTGGGAGGTGACAGTAGGTAGATATGTTGGTACTGGGAGGTGACAGTAGGTAGATATGTTGGTACTGGGAGGTGACAGTAGTAGATATGTTGGTACTGGGAGGTGACAGTAGATATGTTGGTACTGGAGGTGACAGTAGATATGTTGGTACTGGGAGGTGACAGTAGATATGTTGGTACTGGGAGGTGACAGTAGATATGTTGGTACTGGGAGGTGACAGTAGGTAGATATGTTGGTACTGGGAGGTGACAGTAGATATGTTGGTACTGGGAGGTGACAGTAGATATGTTGGTACTGGGAGGTGACAGTAGATATGTTGGTACTGGGAGGTGACAGTAGATAGATATGTTGGTACTGGGAGGTGACAGGGAGGTTGGTACTGGGAGTGAGGTAGATATGTTGGTACTGGGAGGTGACAGTAGATAGATAGATATGTTGGTACTGGGAGGTGACAGTAGATAGATATGTTGGTACTGGGAGGTGACAGTAGGTAGATATGTTGGTACTGGGAGGTGACAGTAGGTAGATATGTTGGTACTGGGAGGTGACAGTAGATATGTTGGTACTGGGAGGTGACAGGTAGATATGTTGGTACTGGGAGGTGACAGTAGATATGTTGGTACTGGGAGGTGACAGTAGATATGTTGGTACTGGGAGGTGACAGTAGATATGTTGGTACTGGGAGGTGACAGTAGATATGTTGGTACTGGGAGGTGACAGTAGATATGTTGGTACTGGGAGGTGACAGTAGATATGTTGGTACTGGGAGGTGACAGTAGGTAGATATGTTGGTACTGGGAGGTGACAGTAGTAGATATGTTGGTACTGGGAGGTGATATGTTGGTACTAGATATAGATAGATATGGTACTGGGAGGTGACAGTAGATAGATATGTTGGTACTGGGAGGTGACAGTAGGTAGATATGTTGGTACTGGGAGGTGACAGTAGGTAGATATGTTGGTACTGGGAGGTGACAGTAGGTAGATATGTTGGTACTGGGAGGTGACAGTAGATATGTTGGTACTGGGAGGTGACAGTAGATATGTTGGTACTGGGAGGTGACAGTAGATATGTTGGTACTGGGAGGTGACAGTAGATAGTAGATAGATATGTTGGTACTGGGAGGTGACAGTAGGTAGATAGGTAGATATGTTGGTACTGGGAGGTGACAGTAGATATGTTGGTACTGGGAGGTGACAGTAGATATGTTGGTACTGGGAGGTGACAGTAGATAGATATGTTGGTACTGGGAGGTGACAGTAGATAGATATGTTGGTACTGGGAGGTGACAGATAGATATGTTGGTACTGGGAGGTGACAGTAGATATGTTGGTACTGGTGAGATATGTGGTACTGGGAGTAGATATGTTGGTGACTGGGAGGTGTACTGGGAGGTGACAGTAGATATGTTGGTACTGGGAGGTGACAGTAGATATGTTGGTACTGGGAGGTGACAGTAGATATGTTGGTACTGGGAGGTGACAGTAGATAGATATGTTGGTACTGGGAGGTGACAGTAGAGGTAGATATGTTGGTACTGGGAGGTGACAGTAGATAGATATGTTGGTACTGGGAGGTGACAGTAGATAGATATGTTGGTACTGGGAGGTGACAGTAGATAGATATGTTGGTACTGGGAGGTGACAGTAGATAGATATGTTGGTACTGGGAGGTGACAGTAGATAGATATGTTGGTACTGGGAGGTGACAGTAGATAGATATGTTGGTACTGGGAGGTGACAGTAGATATGTTGGTACTGGGAGGTGACAGTAGTAGATATGTTGGTACTGGGAGGTGACAGTAGATATGTTGGTACTGGGAGGTGACAGTAGATATGTTGGTACTGGGAGGTGACAGTAGATATGTTGGTACTGGGAGGTGACAGTTGGTAGATATGTTGGTACTGGGAGGTGACAGTTGGTAGATATGTTGGTACTGGGAGGTGACAGTAGATATGTTGGTACTGGGAGGTGACAGTAGATATGTTGGTACTGGGAGTGACAGTAGATATGTTGGTACTGGGAGGTGACAGATATGTTGGTACTGGGAGGTGACAGATATGTTGGTACTGGGAGGTGACAGTAGATATGTTGGTACTGGGAGGTGACAGTAGATATGTTGGTACTGGGAGGTGACAGTAGATATGTTGGTACTGGGAGGTGACAGTAGATATGTTGGTACTGGGAGGTGACAGTAGATATGTTGGTACTGGGAGGTGACAGTAGATATGTTGGTACTGGGAGGTGACAGTAGGTAGATATGTTGGTACTGGGAGGTGACAGTAGGTAGATATGTTGGTACTGGGAGGTGACAGTAGGTAGATATGTTGGTACTGGGAGGTGACAGTAGGTAGATATGTTGGTACTGGGAGGTGACAGTAGGTAGATATGTTGGTACTGGGAGGTGACAGTAGGTAGATATGTTGGTACTGGGAGGTGACAGTAGATATGTTGGTACTGGGAGGTGACAGTAGATATGTTGGTACTGGGAGGTGACAGTAGATAGATATGTTGGTACTGGGAGGTGACAGTAGATAGATATGTTGGTACTGGGAGGTGACAGTAGATAGATATGTTGGTACTGGGAGGTGACAGTAGATAGATATGTTGGTACTGGGAGGTGACAGTAGATAGATATGTTGGTACTGGGAGGTGACAGTAGATAGATATGTTGGTACTGGGAGGTGACAGTAGATAGATATGTTGGTACTGGGAGGTGACAGTAGATAGATATGTTGGTACTGGGAGGTGACAGTAGATAGATATGTTGGTACTGGGAGGTGACAGTAGATAGATATGTTGGTACTGGGAGGTGACAGTAGTAGTGACAGAGTAGATATGTTGGTACTGGGAGGTGATATGTAGGTAGATATGTTGGTACTGGGAGGTGACAGATAGATATGTTGGTAGACAGTAGATAGATATGTTGGTACTGGGAGGTGACAGTAGATATGTTGGTACTGGGAGGTGACAGTAGATATGTTGGTACTGGGAGGTGACAGTAGATATGTTGGTACTGGGAGGTGACAGTAGATATGTTGGTACTGGGAGGTGACAGTAGATATGTTGGTACTGGGAGGTGACAGTAGATAGATATGTTGGTACTGGGAGGTGACAGTAGGTAGATATGTTGGTACTGGGAGGTGACTGGGAGTAGGTAGATATGTTGGTACTGGGAGGTGACAGTAGTAGATATGTTGGTACTGGGAGGTGACAGTAGATAGATATGTTGGTACTGGGAGGTGACAGTAGGTAGATATGTTGGTACTGGGAGGTGACAGTAGTAGATATGTTGGTACTGGGAGGTGACAGTAGATATGTTGGTACTGGGAGGTGACAGTAGTAGATATGTTGGTACTGGGAGGTGACAGTAGTAGATAGTAGGTAGATATGTTGGTACTGGGAGGTGACAGTAGTAGATATGTTGGTACTGGGAGGTGACAGTAGATAGATATGTTGGTACTGGGAGGTGACAGTAGATATGTTGGTACTGGGAGGTGACAGTAGATAGATATGTTGGTACTGGGAGGTGACAGTAGATAGATATGTTGGTACTGGGAGGTGACAGTAGATAGATATGTTGGTACTGGGAGGTGACAGTAGATATGTTGGTACTGGGAGGTGACAGTAGGTAGATATGTTGGTACTGGGAGGTGACAGTAGGTAGATATGTTGGTACTGGGAGGTGACAGTAGGTAGATATGTTGGTACTGGGAGGTGACAGTAGGTAGATATGTTGGTACTGGGAGGTGACAGTAGATATGTTGGTACTGGGAGGTGACAGTAGATATGTTGGTACTGGGAGGTGACAGTAGATATGTTGGTACTGGGAGGTGACAGTAGATATGTTGGTACTGGGAGGTGACAGTAGATATGTTGGTACTGGGAGGTGACAGTAGATATGTTGGTACTGGGAGGTGACAGTAGATATGTTGGTACTGGGAGATGACAGTAGATATGTTGGTCTGTCTGATGACGTGTCCCTACAGGTCTCAAACAGCAGGAGGTGCAAGGCAGGTTGTTAGCCTGGATCCCAGATCTGCTTGTGCGGTCTAGCCAACTCCAATGTAGCCTGGGTGCCAGTCTGTTTGTGCCACCTTGTCACTCCTCGTCTTGACGTGAAGGACGGCATGAAGTAGGCAAAAGCACAAACAGATCTGGGATCCAGGCTAACTCCAATGGTCACTGTCACCATAGATAGGAGTTGGAAAGACAACGCAAACAGATCTGGGATCCAGGCTACATTGGAGTTGGCTAGACCGCACAAGCAGATCTGGGATCCAGGCTATGACCAGACAGGGTATTTGGAGACAGATCTGGGATCCAGGCTATGACGTTACAGTCCCAGACAGGGTATTGGAGACAGATCTGGGATCCAGGCTATGACCAGACAGGGTATTGGAGACAGATCTGGGATCCAGGCTATGACCAGACAGGGTATGCATGATTCTGCCCGTTAATATCGTTCAGTTCAATCAACATCAATACAGCCCCGTCATCACATTTTTGCTAAATTCAGGATGGAGGAGGCCTTATTCTCTCTCCAGAAACAGTGAAGACCTCATTCTGAGAAACAACAGTCTCTGGTCTGATGAAACCAAGATGTGGATGTGGTATCTATGGTTACATCCCTGTGTGTAGATGTGGTATCTATGGTTATATCCCTGTGTGTAGATGTGGTATCTATGGTTATATCCCTGTGTCTAGATGTGGTATCTATGGTTATATCCCTGTGTGTAGATGTGGTATCTATGGTTATATCCCTGTGTGTAGATGTGGTATCTATGGTTATATCCCTGTGTGTAGATGTGGTATCTATGGTTATATCTCTGTGTCTAGATGTGGTATCTATGGTTATATCCCTGTGTGTAGATGTGGTATCTATGGTTATATCCCTGTGTGTAGATGTGGTATCTATGGTTATATCCCTGTGTGTAGATGTGGTATCTATGGTTATATCCCTGTGTCTAGATGTGGTATCTATGGTTATATCCCTGTGTGTAGATGTGGTATCTATGGTTATATCCCTGTGTGTAGATGTGGTATCTATGGTTATATCCCTGTGTGTAGATGTGGTATCTATGGTTATATCTCTGTGTGTGTAGATGTGGTATCTATGGTTATATCCCTGTGTGTAGATGTGGTATCTATGGTTATATCTCTGTGTGTGTAGATGTGGTATCTATGGTTATATCCCTGTGTGTAGATGTGGTATCTATGGTTATATCCCTGTGTGTAGATGTGGTATCTATGGTTATATCCCTGTGTCTAGATGTGGTATCTATGGTTATATCCCTGTGTGTAGATGTGGTATCTATGGTTATATCCCTGTGTGTAGATGTGGTATCTATGGTTATATCCCTGTGTGTAGATGTGGTATCTATGGTTACATCCCTGTGTCTAGATGTGGTATCTATGGTTATATCCCTGTGTGTAGATGTGGTATCTATGGTTATATCCCTGTGTGTAGATGTGGTATCTATGGTTATATCCCTGTGTCTAGATGTGGTATCTATGGTTATATCCCTGTGTGTAGATGTGGTATCTATGGTTATATCTCTGTGTGTGTAGATGTGGTATCTATGGTTATATCCCTGTGTGTAGATGTGGTATCTATGGTTATATCCCTGTGTGTAGATGTGGTATCTATGGTTATATCTCTGTGTGTGTAGATGTGGTATCTATGGTTATATCCCTGTGTGTAGATGTGGTATCTATGGTTACATCCCTGTGTCTAGATGTGGTATCTATGGTTATATCCCTGTGTGTAGATGTGGTATCTATGGTTATATCCCTGTGTGTAGATGTGGTATCTATGGTTATATCCCTGTGTGTAGATGTGGTATCTATGGTTATATCTCTGTGTGTGTATCCCTGTGTGTAGATGTGGTATCTATGGTTATATCCCTGTGTGTAGATGTGGTATCTATGGTTATATCCCTGTGTGTAGATGTGGTATCTATGGTTATATCCCTGTGTCTAGATGTGGTATCTATGGTTATATCCCTGTGTGTAGATGTGGTATCTATGGTTATATCCCTGTGTGTAGATGTGGTATCTATGGTTACATCCCTGTGTCTAGATGTGGTATCTATGGTTATATCCCTGTGTGTAGATGTGGTATCTATGGTTATATCCCTGTGTGTAGATGTGGTATCTATGGTTATATCCCTGTGTGTAGATGTGGTATCTATGGTTATATCCCTGTGTCTAGATGTGGTATCTATGGTTATATCCCTGTATGCAAATCAAATTTTATTAGTCACATGTGCTGAATACAACAGGTGTAATAGACCTTACAGTGAAATGTTTACTTACGAGCCCTTAACCCAAAATGCAGTTTAAAAAATATGGATAAGAAAAATAAATAAAAGTAACGAGTAATTAAAGAGCAGCGAGACTATTTACAGGAGGTACCGGTTCAGAGTCAATGTTCTGTGCAGGAGGTACCGGTTCAGAGTCAATGTGCTGTGCAGGAGGTACCGGTACAGAGTCAATGTGCTGTGCAGGAGGTACCGGTACAGAGTCAATGTGCTGTGCAGGAGGTACCGGTTCAGAGTCAATGTGCTGTGCAGGAGGTACCGGTTCAGAGTCAATGTGCGGTGCAGGAGGTACCGGTACAGAGTCAATGTGCTGTGCAGGAGGTACCGGTACAGAGTCAATGTGCGGTGCAGGAGGTACCGGTACAGAGTCAATGTGCGGTGCAGGAGGTACCGGTACAGAGTCAATGTGCTGTGCAGGAGGTACCGGTTCAGAGTCAATGTGCTGTGCAGGAGGTACCGGTACAGAGTCAATGTGCGGTGCAGGAGGTACCGGTACAGAGTCAATGTGCTGTGCAGGAGGTACCGGTTCAGAGTCAATGTGCGGTGCAGGAGGTACCGGTACAGAGTCAATGTGCTGTGCAGGGGGTACCGGTTCAGAGTCAATGTGCTGTGCAGGAGGTACCGGTTCAGAGTCAATGTGCTGTGCAGGAGGGTACCGGTTCAGAGTCAATGTGCTGTGCAGGAGGTACCGGTTCAGAGTCAATGTGCTGTGCAGGAGGTACCGGGTACAGAGTCAATGTGCTGTGCAGGAGGTACCGGTACAGAGTCAATGTGCGGTGCAGGGGGTACCGGTACAGAGTCAATGTGCTATGCAGGAGGTACGGGTACAGAGTCAATGTGCTGTGCAGGAGGTACCGGTACAGAGTCAATGTGCTGTGCAGGGGGTACCGGTACAGAGTCAATGTGCTGTGCAGGAGGTACCGGTACAGAGTCAATGTGCTGTGCAGGAGGGTACCGGTTCAGAGTCAATGTGCTGTGCAGGGGGTACCGGTACAGAGTCAATGTGCTGTGCAGGGGGTACCGGTACAGAGTCAATGTGCTGTGCAGGAGGTACCGGTTCAGAGTCAATGTGCTGTGCAGGGGGTACCGGTACAGAGTCAATGTGCGGTGCAGGAGGTACCGGTTCAGAGTCAATGTGCGGTGCAGGGGGTACCGGTACAGAGTCAATGTGCTGTGCAGGGGGTACCGGTACAGAGTCAATGTGCTGTGCAGGAGGTACCGGTTCAGAGTCAATGTGCTGTGCAGGGGGTACCGGTACAGAGTCAATGTGCGGTGCAGGGGGTACCGGTACAGAGTCAATGTGCGGTGCGGGGGGTACCAGTACAGACACTAATGTGTTGAACGCTGAGCTGTAGTCAATGAACAGCATTCTCACGTAGGGGGTCCTTTTGTCCAGGTGGGAAAGGGCAGTGTGGAGTGCAATAGAGATTACATCATCTGTGGATATTTTGGGGCGACACACAAATTGGAGTGGAACTTTCCAACAATTTTTTGCAGACAGATTATTTCACTTATAATTCACTGTATCACAATTCCAGTGGGTCAGAAGTTTACATACACTAAGTTGACTGTGCCTTTAAACAGCTTGGAAAATTCCAGAAAATGATGTCATGGCTTTAGAAGCGTCTAACAGGCTAATTGATGTCATTTGAGTCAATTGGAGGTGTACCTGTGGATGTATTTCAAGGCCTACCTTCAAACTCAGTGCCTCTTTGCTTGACATCATGGGAAAATCAAAAGAAATCAGCCAAGACCTCAGAAAAAAATTGTAGACCTCGACAAGTCTGGTTCATCCTTGGGAGCAATTTCCAAATGCCTGAAGGTACCACGTTCATCTGTACAAACAATAGTACACAAGTATAAACACCATGGGACCACGCAGCCGACATACCGCTCAGGAAGGAGACGTGTTCTGTCTCCTAGAGAGGAACGTACTTTGGGTCGAAAAGTGCAAATCAATCCCAGAACAACAACAAAGGACCTTGTGAAGATGCTGGAGGAAACAGGTACAAAAGTATCTACATCCGCAGTAAAACGAATGGTTAAATCTGACCATAATGTACTCGGGGCTCCTTGGCAGAACAGAACAACATCTCCTGCTGAGAATGTCTCTCCTTTCCATCTGTTCCGGTCAGAACTGCAGAGCTGCTAAAATGATCCTGGAGCAGACAGCCAGGCCAGAGCAGGAGTGTTGCTATTGGACAGACAGGCCAGAGCAGGAGTGTTGCTATTGGACAGCCAGGCCAGAGCAGGAGTGTTGCTATTGGACAGCCAGGCCAGAGCAGGAGTGTTGCTATTGGACAGCCAGGCCAGAGCAGGAGTGTTGCTATTGGACAGACAGGCCAGAGCAGGAGTGATGCTATTGGACAGCCAGGCCAGAGCAGGAGTGTTGCTATTGGACAGCCAGGCCAGAGCAGGAGTGTTGCTATTGGACAGCCAGGCCAGAGCAGGAGTGTTGCTATTGGACAGCCAGGCCAGAGCAGGAGTGTTGCTATTGGACAGACAGGCCAGAGCAGGAGTGTTGCTATTGGACAGACAGGCCAGAGCAGGAGTGATGCTATTGGACAGCCAGGCCAGAGCAGGAGTGTTGCTATTGGACAGCCAGGCCAGAGCAGGAGTGTTGCTATTGGACAGCCAGGCCAGAGTAGGAGTGTTGCTATTGGACAGCCAGGCCAGAGCAGGAGTGTTGCTATTGGACGGACAGGCCAGAGCAGGAGTGATGCTATTGGACGGCCAGGCCAGAGCAGGAGTGATGCTATTGGACGGCCAGGCCAGAGCAGGAGTGTTGCTATTGGACAGCCAGGCCAGAGCAGGAGTGTTGCTATTGGACAGACAGACCAGAGCAGGAGTGATGCTATTGGACAGCCAGGCCAGAGCAGGAGTGTTGCTATTGGACAGCCAGGCCAGAGCAGGAGTGTTGCTATTGGACAGCCAGGCCAGAGCAGGAGTGTTGCTATTGGACAGCCAGGCCAGAGCAGGAGTGTTGCTATTGGACAGACAGGCCAGAGCAGGAGTGATGCTATTGGACAGCCAGGCCAGAGCAGGAGTGTTGCTATTGGACAGCCAGGCCAGAGCAGGAGTGTTGCTATTGGACAGCCAGGCCAGAGCAGGAGTGTTGCTATTGGACAGCCAGGCCAGAGCAGGAGTGTTGCTATTGGACAGCCAGGCCAGAGCAGGAGTGTTGCTATTGGACAGCCAGGCCAGAGCAGGAGTGATGCTATTGGACAGCCAGGCCAGAGCAGGAGTGTTGCTATTGGACAGCCAGGCCAGAGCAGGAGTGATGCTATTGGACAGACAGGCCAGAGCAGGAGTTTTGCTATTGGACAGCCAGGCCAGAGCAGGAGTGATGCTATTGGACAGCCAGGCCAGAGCAGGAGTGTTGCTATTGGACAGCCAGGCCAGAGCAGGAGTGTTGCTATTGGACAGCCAGGCCAGAGCAGGAGTGTTGCTATTGGACAGCCAGGCCAGAGCAGGAGTGATGCTATTGGACAGCCAGGCCAGAGCAGGAGTGATGCTATTGGACAGACAGGCCAGAGCAGGAGTGTTGCTATTGGACAGCCAGGCCAGAGCAGGAGTGATGCTATTGGACAGCCAGGCCAGAGCAGGAGTGTTGCTATTGGACAGCCAGGCCAGAGCAGGAGTGTTGCTATTGGACAGCCAGGCCAGAGCAGGAGTGTTGCTATTGGACAGCCAGGCCAGAGCAGGAGTGTTGCTATTGGACAGCCAGGCCAGAGCAGGAGTGTTGCTATTGGACAGCAAGGCCAAAGCAGGAGTGTTACTATTGGACAGCCAGGCCAGAGCAGGAGTGTTGCTATTGGACAGCCAGGACAGGACCACCAGGCTAAAGCAGAACTGTTCCTATTGGTCAGCCAGGTTAAAACAGAACTGTTCCTATTGGCCAGGCAGGATAGGAACCCCGACCTGGGTCCTATTGGCCAGGCAGGATAGGAACCCCGACCTGGGTCCTATTGGCCAGGCAGGATAGGAACCCCGACCTGGGTCCTATTGGCCAGGCAGGATAGGAACCCCGACCTGGGTCCTATTGGCCAGGCAGGATAGGAACCCCGACCTGGGTCCTATTGGCCAGGCAGAAGAACCCCGACCTGGGTCCTATTGGCCAGGCAGGATAGGAACCTGGGTCCCCAGGCGACCTGGGTCCTATTGGCCAGGCAGGATAGGAACCCCGACCTGGGTCCTATTGGCCAGGCAGGATAGGAACCCCGACCTGGGTCCTATTGGCCAGGCAGGATAGGAACCCCGACCTGGGTCCTATTGGCCAGGCAGGATAGGAACCCCGACCTGGGTCCTATTGGCCAGGCAGGATAGGAACCCCGACCTGGGTCCTATTGGCCAGGCAGGATAGGAACCCCGACCTGGGTCCTATTGGCCAGGCAGGATAGGAACCCCGACCTGGGTCCTATTGGCCAGGCAGAAGTAGGTCCTATTGGCCAGGCAGGATAGGAACCCCGACCTGGGTCCTATTGGCCAGGCAGGATAGGAACCCCGACCTGGGTCCTATTGGCCAGGCAGGATAGGAACCCCGACCTGGGTCCTATTGGCCAGGCAGGATAGGAACCCCGACCTGGGTCCTATTGGCCAGGCAGGATAGGAACCCCGACCTGGGTCCTATTGGCCAGGCAGGATAGGAACCCCGACCTGGGTCCTATTGGCCAGGCAGGATAGGAACCCCGACCTGGGTCCTATTGGCCAGGCAGGATAGGAACCCCGACCTGGGTCCTATTGGCCAGGCAGGATAGGAACCCGACCTGGGTCCTATTGGCCAGGCAGGATAGGAACCCCGACCTGGGTCCTATTGGCCAGGCAGGATAGGAACCCCGACCTGGGTCCTATTGGCCAGGCAGGATAGGAACCCCGACCTGGGTCCTATTGGCCAGGCAGGATAGGAACCCCGACCTGGGTCCTATTGGCCAGCCAGGTTAAGAACCCCGACCTGGGTCCTATTGGCCAGGCAGGATAGGAACCCCGACCTGGGTCCTATTGGCCAGGCAGGATAGGAACCCCGACCTGGGTCCTATTGGCCAGGCAGGATAGGAACCCCGACCTGGGTCCTATTGGCCAGGCAGGATAGGAACCCCGACCTGGGTCCTATTGGCCAGGCAGGATAGGAACCCCGACCTGGGTCCTATTGGCCAGGCAGGATAGGAACCCCGACCTGGGTCCTATTGGCCAGGCAGGATAGGAACCCCGACCTGGGTCCTATTGGCCAGGCAGGATAGGAACCCCGACCTGGGTCCTATTGGCCAGGCAGGATAGGAACCCCGACCTGGGTCCTATTGGCCAGGCAGGATAGGAACCCCGACCTGGGTCCTATTGGCCAGGCAGGATAGGAACCCCGACCTGGGTCCTATTGGCCAGGCAGGATAGGAACCCCGACCTGGGTCCTATTGGCCAGGCAGGATAGGAACCCCGACCTGGGTCCTATTGGCCAGCCAGGTTAGGAACCCCGACCTGGGTCCTATTGGCCAGGCAGGATAGGAACCCCGACCTGGGTCCTATTGGCCAGGCAGGATAGGAACCCCGACCTGGGTCCTATTGGCCAGGCAGGATAGGAACCCCGACCTGGGTCCTATTGGCCAGGCAGGATAGGAACCCCGACCTGGGTCCTATTGGCCAGGCAGGATAGGAACCCCGACCTGGGTCCTATTGGCCAGGCAGGATAGGAACCCCGACCTGGGTCCTATTGGCCAGGCAGGATAGGAACCCCGACCTGGGTCCTATTGGCCAGGCAGGATAGGAACCCCGACCTGGGTCCTATTGGCCAGGCAGGATAGGAACCCCGACCTGGGTCCTATTGGCCAGGCAGGATAGGAACCCCGACCTGGGTCCTATTGGCCAGGCAGGATAGGAACCCCGACCTGGGTCCTATTGGCCAGGCAGGATAGGAACCCCGACCTGGGTCCTATTGGCCAGGCAGGATAGGAACCCCGACCTGGGTCCTATTGGCCAGGCAGGATAGGAACCCCGACCTGGGTCCTATTGGCCAGGCAGGATAGGAACCCCGACCTGGGTCCTATTGGCCAGGCAGGATAGGAACCCCGACCTGGGTCCTATTGGCCAGGCAGGATAGGAACCCCGACCTGGGTCCTATTGGCCAGGCAGGATAGGAACCCCGACCTGGGTCCTATTGGCCAGGCAGGATAGGAACCCCGACCTGGGTCCTATTGGCCAGGCAGGATAGGAACCCCGACCTGGGTCCTATTCAAAACCAATGTTTCTTATTGAACAAGTTCAATTTCGTGGAAAGGAGGTGCCTAATGAACACGAGTCAGAACTGATAGCAATGACAGTCTCTAATTGTGCCTTATAGTTTAAGATAAAGAGAATAACTACAGACTGAAACGTATCCCTAAAAGTCCCTACAATATTTCACAAATCATAATAAAAACTAATTAACCAAAAAAAACCTGTGTAATATTAAGAGATGGATGGAACATGGAAACACAACACAACAAACTCCTAGTTTTCACATTCATACTATTAGCACCATTGCTTCTACACCTGCATTGTTTGCTGTTTGGGGTTTCAGGCTGGGTTTCTGTACAGCACTTTGAGATATCAGCTGATGTACGAAGGGCTTTATGAATACATTTGATTTGATATCAGCTGATGTACGAAGGGCTTCATAAATACATTTGATTTGATATTCTACTGATACTCTACCATACTTATTTTCCAACATAATTTGCAAATAAATTCATTAAAAATCCTACAATGTGATTTTCTGGAATAGTTGAAGTGTACCTATGATGAAAATTACAGGCCTCTCATCTTTTTAAGTGGGAGAACTTGCACAATTGGTGGCTGACTAAATACTTTTTTGCCCCACTGTATATCTCACTGGTCATCCCCAAAGCCAACACCTCCTTTGGCCGCCTTTCCTTCCAGTTCTCTGCTGACAGTGACTGGAGCTTAATGGCAAACATCGCTGAAGCTGGAGACTTATATTTCCCTCACTGACTTTAAACATCAACTATCTGATCGCTGCAGCTGTATATAGTCCATCTGTAAATAGCCCACCCAATCTACCTAACTCATCCCCATATTGTTTTTAATGTACTTTTTTGCACACCAGTATTTTAACTTGCACATCATCTGCTCATCTATCACTCCAGTGTTAATCTGCTAAATTGTAATTACTTCGCTACTATGGCCCATTTATTGCCTTACCTCCCTTATCTTACCTCATTTGCACACACTGTATATAGACTTTTCTACTGTGTTATTGACTGTACGCTTGTTTATTCCATGTGTATCTCCATGTTGTTTGTGACGCACTGCTTTGCTTTATCTTGGCCAGGTCGCAGTTGTAAATGAGAACTTGTTCTCAACTGACCTACCTGGTTCAATAAAGGGTTATATATATATAAATACCTGGTTCAATAAAGGGTTATATATATATATAAATACCTGGTTAAATAAAGGTGAAATGAAAATAAAATACTAGGTAGGTTTTGCTGGGTTTCCCCAAACTCTGTCCTGCCCCCCCGGTGCACCTCTAGCACTACGCAGCGGATTCAAATCAAATCAACTAACCAACGGGCTCCCAAGTGGTGCAGCTCAGTGCTCGAAGTGTCACTGCAGACACCCTGGTTCGATTCCAGGCTGTATCACAACCGGCCGTCATTGTAATTAAGAAATTGTTCTTAACGGACTCGCCTCGTACAAAAAAAAAGAATAATTACAATAAATAAAATCTTCATGCTTAGATTATTTGAATCAGCTGTGAAGTGTTATGGCAAGAACCAAGAAGGTGGACCCTGGGGGCCCAGGGCTGAGTTTGGGAAACGCTGGCCTAAAAGTGAAAGAGAAGGAAAAAATGAATTTTAAAAAAACTCTGTGCTGTACCATTTATTTATTTCATCATTTATAAATGAGTTCAACGCATTGGCCCCTGGTCCCACACTGTAGAAGAGAAGCCATTGGCCCCTGGTCCCACACTGTAGAAGAGAAGCCATTGGCCCCTGGTCCCACACTGTAGAAGAGAAGCCATTGGCCCCTGGTCCCACACTGTAGAAGAGAAGCCATTGGCCCCTGGTCCCACACTGTAGAAGAGAAGCCATTGGCCCCTGGTCCCACACTGTAGAAGAGAAGCCACTGGCCCCTGGTCCCACACTGTAGAAGAGAAGCCATTGGCCCCTGGTCCCACACTGTAGAAGAGAAGCCATTGGTCCCTAGTCCCACACTGTAGAAGAGAAGCCATTGGTCCCTGGTCCCACACTGTAGAAGAGAAGCCAATGGCCCCTGGTCCCACACTGTAGAAGAGAAGCCATTGGCCCCTGGTCCCACACTGAAGAGAAGCCACTGGCCCCTGGTCCCCACTGTAGAAGAGAAGCCACTGGCCCCTGGTCCCACACTGTAGAAGAGAAGCCACTGGCCCCTGGTCCCACACTGTAGAAGAGAAGCCACTGGCCCCTGGTCCCACACTGTAGAAGAGAAGCCACTGGCCCCCTAGAAGAGAAGCCACTGGTCCCACACTGTAGAAGAGAAGCCATTGGCCCCTGGTCCCACACTGTAGAAGAGAAGCCACTGGCCCCTGGTCCCACACTGTAGAAGAGAAGCCATTGGCCCCTGGTCCCACACTGTAGAAGAGAAGCCACTGGCCCCTGGTCCCATTGAAGCCATTGGCCCCTGGTCCCACACTGTAGAAGAGAAGCCATTGGCCCCTGGTCCCACACTGTAGAAGAGAAGCCATTGGCCCCTGGTCCCACACTGTAGAAGAGAAGCCACTGGCCCCTGGTCCCACACTGTAGAAGAGAAGCCATTGGTCCCACACTGGAAGCCCCCTGGTCCCACACTGTAGAAGAGAAGCCACTGGCCCCTGGTCCCACACTGTAGAAGAGAAGCCACTGGCCCCTGGTCCCACACTGTAGAAGAGAAGCCATTGGCCCCTGGTCCCACACTGTAGAAGAGAAGCCACTGGCCCCTGGTCCCACACTGTAGAAGAGAAGCCACTGGCCCCTGGTCCCCACTGTAGAAGAGAAGCCATTGGCCCCTGGTCCCACACTGTAGAAGAGAAGCCACTGGCCCCTGGTCCCACACTGTAGAAGAGAAGCCATTGGCCCCTGGTCCCCACTGGCCCTGGCCCCTGGTCCCACACTGTAGAAGAGAAGCCACTGGCCCCTGGTCCCACACTGTAGAAGAAAGCCAGAAGCCACTGTGGCCTGGTCCCACACTGTAGAAGAGAAGCCACTGGCCCCTGTCCCACACTGTAGAAGAGAAGCCACTGGCCCCTGGTCCTGTAGAAGAGAAGCCACTGTAGAAGAGAAGCCATTGGCCCCTGGTCCCACACTGTAGAAGAGAAGCCACTGGCCCCTGGTCCCACACTGTAGAAGAGAAGCCATTGGCCCCTGGTCCCACACTGTAGAAGAGAAGCCACTGGCCCCTGGTCCCACACTGTAGAAGAGAAGCCACTGGCCCCTGGTCCCACACTGTAGAAGAGAAGCCACTGGCCCCCCCTGGTGGCCCCTGGTCCCACACTGTAGAAGAGAAGCCATTGGCCCCTGGTCCCCACTGGTCCCACACTGTAGAAGAGAAGCCACTGGCCCCTGGTCCCACACTGGTCCCACACTGTAGAAGAGAAGCCATTGGCCCCTGGTCCCACACTGTAGAAGAGAAGCCATGGCCCTGGTCCCCCTAGAAGAGAAGCCATTGGCCCTGGTCCCACACTGTAGAAGAGAAGCCATTGGCCCCTGTCCCACACTGTAGAAGAGAAGCCATTGGCCCCTGGTCCCACACTGTAGAAGAGAAGCCATTGGCCCCTGGTCCACTGTAGAAGAGAAGCCACTGTAGAAGAGAAGCCATTGGCCCCTAGTCCCACACTGTAGAAGAGAAGCCACTGGCCCCTGGTCCCACACTGTAGAAGAGAAGCCATTGGCCCCTGGTCCCACACTGTAGAAGAGAAGCCATTGGCCCCTGGTCCCACACTGTGAAGAGAAGCCATTGGCCCCTGGTCCCACACTGTAGAAGAGAAGCCATTGGCCCCTGGTCCCAGCCATTGGCCCCTGTAGAAGAGAAGCCATTGGCCCCTGGTCCCACACTGTAGAAGAGAAGCCAATGGCCCCTGGTCCCACACTGTAGAAGAGAAGCCATTGGCCCCTGGTCCCACACTGTAGAAGAGAAGCCATTGGCCCCTGGTCCCACACTGTAGAAGAGAAGCCATTGGCCCCTGGTCCCACACTGTAGAAGAGAAGCCATTGGCCCCTGGTCCCACACTGTAGAAGAGAAGCCATTGGCCCCTGGTCCCACACTGTAGAAGAGAAGCCATTGGCCCCTGGTGGCCCCTGGTCCCACACTGTAGAAGAGAAGCCATTGGCCCCTGGTCCCACACTGTAGAAGAGAAGCCATTGGCCCCTGGTCCCACACTGTAGAAGAGAAGCCATTGGCCCCTGGTCCCACACTGTAGAAGAGAAGCCATTGGCCCCTGGTCCCACACTGTAGAAGAGAAGCCATTGGCCCCTGGTCCCACACTGTAGAAGAGAAGCCATTGGCCCCTGGTCCCCCTGTAGAAGAGAAGCCATTGGCCCCTGGTCCCACACTGGTCCCACACTGTAGAAGAGAAGCCACTGGCCCCTGGTCCCACACTGTAGAAGAGAAGCCACTGGCCCCTGGTCCCACATTGGCCCCTGGTCCCACACTGTAGAAGAGAAGCCATTGGCCCCTGGTCCCACACTGTAGAAGAGAAGCCACTGGCCCCTGGTCCCACACTGTAGAAGAGAAGCCATTGGCCCCTGGTCCCACACTGTAGAAGAAGCCACTGGCCCCTGGTCCCACACTGTAGAAGAGAAGCCACTGGCCCCTGGTCCCACACTGTAGAAGAGAAGCCACTGGCCCCTGGTAGAAGAGAAGCCACTGGCCCCTGGTCCCACACTGTAGAAGAGAAGCCATTGGCCCCTGGTCCCACACTGTAGAAGAGAAGCCAAGCCACTGGCCCCTGGTCCCACACTGTAGAAGAGAAGCCATTGGCCCCTGGTCCCACACTGTAGAAGAGAAGCCATGGCCCCTGGTCCCACACTAGAAGAGAAGCCATTGGCCCCTGGTCCCACACTGTAGAAGAGAAGCCACTGGCCCCTGGTCCCACACTGTAGAAGAGAAGCCATTGGCCCCTGGTCCCACACTGTAGAAGAGAAGCCATTGGCCCCTGGTCTCACACTGTAGAAGAGAAGCCATTGGCCCCTGGTCCCACACTGTAGAAGAGAAGCCACTGGCCCCTGGTCCCACACTGTAGAAGAGAAGCCATTGGCCCCACACTGTAGAAGAGAAGCCATTGGCCCCTGGTCCCACACTGTAGAAGAGAAGCCACTGGCTCCTGGTCCCACACTGTAGAAGAGAAGCCATTGGCCCCTAGTCCCACACTGTAGAAGAGAAGCCACTGGCCCCTGGTCCCACACTGTAGAAGAGAAGCCATTGGCCCCTGGTCCCACACTGTAGAAGAGAAGCCATTGGCCCCTGGTCCCACACTGTAGAAGAGAAGCCATTGGCCCCTGGTCCCACACTGTAGAAGAGAAGCCAATGGCCCCTGGTCCCACACTGTAGAAGAGAAGCCAATGGCCCCTGGTCCCACACTGTAGAAGAGAAGCCATTGGTCCCTAGTCCCACACTGTAGAAGAGAAGCCATTGGTCCCTAGTCCCACACTGTAGAAGAGAAGCCACTGGCCCCTGGTCCCACACTGTAGAAGAGAAGCCATTGGCCCCTGGTCCCACACTGTAGAAGAGAAGCCATTGGCCCCTAGTCCCACACTGTAGAAGAGAAGCCAATGGCCCCTGGTCCCACACTGTAGAAGAGAAGCCATTGGCCCCTGGTCCCACACTGTAGAAGAGAAGCCATTGGTCCCTAGTCCCACACTGTAGAAGAGAAGCCAATGGCCCCTGGTCCCACACTGTAGAAGAGAAGCCATTGGCCCCTAGTCCCACACTGTAGAAGAGAAGCCATTGCCCCCTAGTCCCACACTGTAGAAGAGAAGCCAATGGCCCCTGGTCCCACACTGTAGAAGAGAAGCCATTGGCCCCTGGTCTCACACTGTAGAAGAGAAGCCATTGGTCTCGGAGATCTGAATGGTGAGCTGTGTTGTATAGAGAACTCCGGTTAACTCTTCCAACACACCGACAGCATCATCTAGATATGAGTGTAACAACAGTTTAACATTCACCTTCTGCACCCATTTCTGTCAAGCCGTCTACTCATACAGTTTGACTCGTACCTTCGATAAATCCAACATCTGCACCACACAGAACGAACTGCAACTGCCTCTAACGCAATGCTGCACAACGCCGTTTCATTGGAAATGCAATGTCATTCTGGTGTTCCAAAATGCAATGGCGCTGTCGGTGTGTTCAAAGCGTAAGTCCGTGAAGAGAACACCACTGTACCTGACTACTAAACACCTGGCACCCCTCAGCTGCACCTACAAGCCCCATAGATTCACACAATCAGCATCCCTATTTGGCAGGTCCTCCTCACTCCAGACTCCTCACCGTGGAAGGCACTCCTATCAGATATCACAAATGCTACACTGGCCAATCAGTGTTCAGTTCGATCCCAGTCGTCCAATCAGGGTTTTGAGACATTTATCAGACCACGTTGATGATCCCACCCCCGGCCGACGCCCTCTTGCTGCAGTACGTGAAGCCGCTGTGATTGGTGGAAGTGCCGTTCATGTGTGATGTCTTCAGCTCCATCTGACAGGCAGCGATGGCCGCATTCAGCTCCACCTGGGCCCGATGGACCACGTAGAACATCAGACCTATACTGATGATGATCTGAGAGAGAGGGAAACAGAACCGTGTTTTAGAACCACTAATGATGAGAGGAGGGAGAGAGAACCATCGAGGACAAAACTATTTAGAACCATGTAATTACTGTAGAACATGAGGCCTATACTGATGAGGATCTGAGAGAGGATGAGGCAAGCTACCTGTCAGAAGATCCCTACTGAGGATCTGAGAGAGGATGAGGCAATCTACCTGTCAGAAGATCCCTACTGAGGATCTGAGAGAGGACGAGGCAAGCTACCTGTCAGAAGATCCCTACTGAGGATCTGAGAGAGGATGAGGCAAGCTACCTGTCAGAAGATCCCTACTGAGGATCTGAGAGAGGACGAGGCAAGCTACCTGTCAGAAGATCCCTACTGAGGATCTGAGAGAGGACGAGGCAAGCTACCTGTCAGAAGATCCCTACTGAGGATCTGAGAGAGGATGAGGCAAGCTACCTGTCAGAAGATCCCTACTGAGGATCTGAGAGAGGATGAGGCAAGCTACCTGTCAGAAGATCCCTACTGAGGATCTGAGAGAGGATGAGGCAAGCTACCTGTCAGAAGATCCCTACTGAGGATCTGAGAGAGGATGAGGCAAGCTACCTGTCAGAAGATCCTGTACTGATGAGGATCAATGAAAGGTTTAATTTCTTCATCCATCCAAAATTTACATTTAAGTCATTTTAGCAGACGCTCTTATCCAGAAATGTTCTGTTTCTGCTACAGTAGCTGCCTATGGGTCTAGTTGCTGATGGACATGTTGTTCTTCATCGAATGTTCTCATGAAAAAAAAGGTACAAAAAGGTGTCTGACCTGAAGAACCAAGAACTGGCTTTCTAAACAAACAAACAAAAAGGTGTTTGGGGGCAGTGTTGACGGTTTTCAGGACACAGATAAAGCCTGGTCCTGGACTAAGAGGCACGTTCAATTGAGAATATCTAGTGAGTATACAGTACTTGAGTCCAGGACTAGGTTTAATCTGCGTCTGGGGTTTAATCTGCGTCGAGGCCACTGGCCCCTAGGGACAGACCCCTGGCTCAGCTGCAGACTGAAGATAAATGTGCTACAATGCCGTCAGAACGAATTCATCCCCCTCGACTCATTCCACATTTTGTTGTGTTACAGCCTGAATTCAAAATGGATGAAACAGTTGTCCCCCCTTCATCCATCTACACACAATACCACAGTGAAAAAGTTTGACATGTTTGCAAAATGTATAGAAAATGAAATACAGAAATATCTCATTTACACAAGTATTTACACCCCTGAGTCAATACTTGGTAGAAGCACGTTTGGCGGTGATTGTAGCTGTGTGTCTTTCTGGGTGAGTCTCTAATAGTGATTACAGCTGTGAGTCTTTCTGGGTAAGTCTCTAGGAGATGTGAGTCTTTCTGGGTAAGTCTCTAAGAGCGATTACAGCTGTGAGTCTTACTGGGTAAGTCTCTAAGAGTATTTACAGCTGTGAGTCTTTCTGGGTAAGTCTCTAAGAGTGATTACAGCTGTGAGTCTTACTGGGTAAGTCTCTAAGAGTGATTACAGATGTGAGTCTGTCTGGGTAAGTCTCTAAGAGTATTTACAGCTGTGAGTCTTTCTGGGTAAGTCTCTAAGAGTGATTACAGCTGTGAGTCTTTCTGGTTAAGTCTCTAAGAGTGATTACAGCTGTGAGTCTTTCTGGGTAAGTCTCTAAGAGATGTGAGTCTTTCTGGGTAAGTCTCTAAGAGATGTGAGTCTTTCTGGGTAAGTCTCTAAGAGATGTGAGTCTTTCTGGGTAAGTCTCTAAGAGATGTGAGTCTTTCTGGGTAAGTCTCTACAAGCCATCCACACCTGGAATGTGCAACATTTGCCCATTGTTCTAAAATAATCTTCAAGCTCTATCAAAATTGGTTTACTGATCATCGCTAGACAACCATTTTCAGGTCTTACCAGTTTTGTCTTAAATCTACTTAAAAAATATCTAACTAGGCCACTCATTCACTGTCTTCTTGGTAAGCAACTCCAGTGTAGATTTGATCTTGTGTTTGATTAAAGGTTATTTGTCCTGCTGAAAGGTGACTTCATCTCCCAGTGTCTGGTGGAAAGCAGACTGAACCAGGTTATTGTCCTGCTGAAAGGTGAATTCATCTCCCAGTGTCTGGTGGAAAGCAGACTGAACCAGGTTATTGTCCTGCTGAAAGGTGACTTCATCTCCCAGTGTCTGGTGGAAAGCAGACTGAACCAGGTTATTGTCCTGCTGAAAGGTGACTTCATCTCCCAGTGTCTGGTGGAAAGCAGACTGAACCAGGTTATTGTCCTGCTGAAAGGTGACTTCATCTCCCAGTGTCTGGTGGAAAGCAGACTGAACCAGGTTATTGTCCTGCTGAAAGGTGACTTCATCTCCCAGTGTCTGGTGGAAAGCAGACTGAACCAGGTTATTGTCCTGCTGAAAGGTGAATTCATCTCCCAGTGTCTGGTGGAAAGCAGACTGAACCAGGTTATTGTCCTGCTGAAAGGTGAATTCATCTCCCAGTGTCTGGTGGAAAGCAGACTGAACCAGGTTATTGTCCTGCTGAAAGGTGACTTCATCTCCCAGTGTCTGGTGGAAAGCAGACTGAACCAGGTTATTGTCCTGCTGAAAGGTGACTTCATCTCCCAGTGTCTGGTGGAAAGCAGACTGAACCAGGTTATTGTCCTGCTGAAAGGTGAATTCATCTCCCAGTGTCTGGTGGAAAGCAGACTGAACCAGGTTATTGTCCTGCTGAAAGGTGAATTCATCTCCCAGTGTCTGGTGGAAAGCAGACTGAACCAGGTTATTGTCCTGCTGAAAGGTGAATTCATCTCCCAGTGTCTGGTGGAAAGCAGACTGAACCAGGTTATTGTCCTGCTGAAAGGTGAATTCATCTCCCAGTGTCTGGTGGAAAGCAGACTGAACCAGGTTATTGTCCTGCTGAAAGGTGAATTCATCTCCCAGTGTCTGGTGGAAAGCAGACTGAACCAGGTTATTGTCCTGCTGAAAGGTGAATTCATCTCCCAGTGTCTGGTGGAAAGCAGACTGAACCAGGTTATTGTCCTGCTGAAAGGTGACTTCATCTCCCAGTGTCTGGTGGAAAGCAGACTGAACCAGGTTATTGTCCTGCTGAAAGGTGAATTCATCTCCCAGTGTCTGGTGGAAAGCAGACTGAACCAGGTTATTGTCCTGCTGAAAGGTGACTTCATCTCCCAGTGTCTGGTGGAAAGCAGACTGAACCAGGTTATTGTCCTGCTGAAAGGTGACTTCATCTCCCAGTGTCTGGTGGAAAGCAGACTGAACCAGGTTATTGTCCTGCTGAAAGGTGAATTCATCTCCCAGTGTCTGGTGGAAAGCAGACTGAACCAGGTTATTGTCCTGCTGAAAGGTGAATTCATCTCCCAGTGTCTGGTGGAAAGCAGACTGAACCAGGTTATTGTCCTGCTGAAAGGTGACTTCATCTCCCAGTGTCTGGTGGAAAGCAGACTGAACCAGGTTATTGTCCTGCTGAAAGGTGACTTCATCTCCCAGTGTCTGGTGGAAAGCAGACTGAACCAGGTTATTGTCCTGCTGAAAGGTGACTTCATCTCCCAGTGTCTGGTGGAAAGCAGACTGAACCAGGTTATTGTCCTGCTGAAAGGTGACTTCATCTCCCAGTGTCTGGTGGAAAGCAGACTGAACCAGGTTATTGTCCTGCTGAAAGGTGAATTCATCTCCCAGTGTCTGGTGGAAAGCAGACTGAACCAGGTTATTGTCCTGCTGAAAGGTGAATTCATCTCCCAGTGTCTGGTGGAAAGCAGACTGAACCAGGTTATTGTCCTGCTGAAAGGTGACTTCATCTCCCAGTGTCTGGTGGAAAGCAGACTGAACCAGGTTATTGTCCTGCTGAAAGGTGACTTCATCTCCCAGTGTCTGGTGGAAAGCAGACTGAACCAGGTTATTGTCCTGCTGAAAGGTGAATTCATCTCCCAGTGTCTGGTGGAAAGCAGACTGAACCAGGTTATTGTCCTGCTGAAAGGTGAATTCATCTCCCAGTGTCTGGTGGAAAGCAGACTGAACCAGGTTATTGTCCTGCTGAAAGGTGAATTCATCTCCCAGTGTCTGGTGGAAAGCAGACTGAACCAGGTTATTGTCCTGCTGAAAGGTGAATTCATCTCCCAGTGTCTGGTGGAAAGCAGACTGAACCAGGTTATTGTCCTGCTGAAAGGTGAATTCATCTCCCAGTGTCTGGTGGAAAGCAGACTGAACCAGGTTATTGTCCTGCTGAAAGGTGACTTCATCTCCCAGTGTCTGGTGGAAAGCAGACTGAACCAGGTTATTGTCCTGCTGAAAGGTGACTTCATCTCCCAGTGTCTGGTGGAAAGCAGACTGAACCAGGTTATTGTCCTGCTGAAAGGTGACTTCATCTCCCAGTGTCTGGTGGAAAGCAGACTGAACCAGGTTATTGTCCTGCTGAAAGGTGACTTCATCTCCCAGTGTCTGGTGGAAAGCAGACTGAACCAGGTTATTGTCCTGCTGAAAGGTGAATTCATCTCCCAGTGTCTGGTGGAAAGCAGACTGAACCAGGTTATTGTCCTGCTGAAAGGTGAATTCATCTCCCAGTGTCTGGTGGAAAGCAGACTGAACCAGGTTATTGTCCTGCTGAAAGGTGACTTCATCTCCCAGTGTCTGGTGGAAAGCAGACTGAACCAGGTTATTGTCCTGCTGAAAGGTGACTTCATCTCCCAGTGTCTGGTGGAAAGCAGACTGAACCAGGTTATTGTCCTGCTGAAAGGTGAATTCATCTCCCAGTGTCTGGTGGAAAGCAGACTGAACCAGGTTATTGTCCTGCTGAAAGGTGAATTCATCTCCCAGTGTCTGGTGGAAAGCAGACTGAACCAGGTTATTGTCCTGCTGAAAGGTGAATTCATCTCCCAGTGTCTGGTGGAAAGCAGACTGAACCAGGTTATTGTCCTGCTGAAAGGTGAATTCATCTCCCAGTGTCTGGTGGAAAGCAGACTGAACCAGGTTATTGTCCTGCTGAAAGGTGAATTCATCTCCCAGTGTCTGGTGGAAAGCAGACTGAACCAGGTTATTGTCCTGCTGAAAGGTGAATTCATCTCCCAGTGTCTGGTGGAAAGCAGACTGAACCAGGTTATTTGTCCTGCTGAAAGGTGAATTCATCTCCCAGTGTCTGGTGGAAAGCAGATTGAACCAGGTTATTGTCCTGCTGAAAGGTGAATTCATCTCCCAGTGTCTGGTGGAAAGCAGACTGAACCAGGTTATTGTCCTGCTGAAAGGTGAATTCATCTCCCAGTGTCTGGTGGAAAGCAGACTGAACCAGGTTATTGTCCTGCTGAAAGGTGAATTCATCTCCCAGTGTCTGGTGGAAAGCAGACTGAACCAGGTTATTGTCCTGCTGAAAGGTGAATTAATCTCCCAGTGTCTGGTGGAAAGCAGACTGAACCAGGTTATTGTCCTGCTGAAAGGTGAATTCATCTCCCAGTGTCTGGTGGAAAGCAGACTGAACCAGGTTATTGTCCTGCTGAAAGGTGAATTCATCTCCCAGTGTCTGATGGAAAGCAGACTGAACCAGGTTATTGTCCTGCTGAAAGGTGAATTCATCTCCCAGTGTCTGGTGGAAAGCAGACTGAACCAGGTTATTGTCCTGCTGAAAGGTGAATTCATCTCCCAGTGTCTGGTGGAAAGCAGAATGAACCAGGTTTTCTAGGATTTTGCCTGTGCTTAGCTCCACTCTTTCTTTTCTTATCCTGAAAAACTCCCCAGTCCTTAAATGATTAGAAGCATACCAATAACATGATGCAGCCACCACTATGCTTGAAAATATGGAGAGTGTTACTCAGAAATGAGTTGTATTGGATTTGCACCAAACACAACACTTGTATTAAAGGACAAAAAGTTAGTTGCAAACAGGATGTGTTGGAATATTCTGTAGACTTCCTTTCTTTCCGGTCATTTAGGTTAGTATTGTGGAGTAACTACAATGTTGTTGATCCATCCTCAGTTTTCTCCTATCACAGCCATTAAACTCAGTAACGGTTTTAAAGTCACCATTGACCTCAGGGTGAAATCCCTGAGCAGTTTCCTTCCTCTCCGGTAACTGAGTTAGGAAGGACGCCTGTATCTTTGTAGTGACTGGGTGTATTGACACACCATCCAAAGTGTAATTAATAACTTCACCATGCTCAAAGGGATATTCAATGTCTGTTTTTAATTTGTACCCATCTACCAATAGGAGCCCTTCTTTGCGAGGCATTGGAAAACCTCCCTGGTCGTTGTGGTTGAATCTGGGTTTGAAATGCATTGCTCAACTGAAGGACATTACAGATCATTGTATGTGTTGGGTACATAGATGAGGTAGCCATTCAAAAAATCATATTAAACACTATTATTGAGGCCTCCCGAGTGGCGTAGCGGTCTAAAGCACTGCAGTGCTTGAGGCGTCACTACAGATCCGGATTCGATCCGGAGTCGCAGCTGGCCGCGACCGGGAGACCCATGAGGCGAGGCACAATTGGCCCAGGATCGTTCGGGTTAGGGTAGGGTTTGGCAAGGCAGGGATGTCCTTGTCCCTTCTCGCTCTAGCGACTCCCGTAGCGGGCCGGGAGCATGAACGGTGACACGGTCACCATTTTTATGGTGTTTCCTCCGACACATTGGTGCGTCTGGCTTCCGGGTTAAGCGAGCAGTGTGTCAAGAAGCAGTGTGGCTTGGCGGGGTCGTGTTTCGGAGGACGCATGGCTCTTGACCTTCACCTCTCCCGAGTCCGTAGGGGAGTTGCAGCGATGGGACAAGACTGTAACTACCAATTGGAAACCACGAAATTGGGGAGAAAAAGGAGCAAAAAAAAAACGACATTAAAAACACCATTATTGCACACAGAGTAAGTCCATGCAACTCATTATGCCATCTTTTAAAGCACATTTTTACCGCTGAAATTATTTAGACTAGCCATACATTAAAAAAATATAAGTCTTCAACCCATTTCAGCTTAACATTTTTAATTAATTTGTAAAAAATTCTAAAAACATAATTACATTTTGACATTATGGGGTCAAAGTCTGATTGGAATCTATTTTAAATTCAGGCTGTAGCACAACCACATGTGGAAAGAGTGAAGGGATGCGACACGTTCTGAAGGTGCTGTTTTAGTCTGACGGGCTGCCTCTGTAACTCACCCGAGGCCTCTAACTCACCCGACGCCTCTAACTCACCCGACGCCTCTGGGGGATTTGAAAAGCACTAAGTAGAAATCCCATTGTATTATTACTGATAATTATTTTTCACCTGTAGACAAAGTATCCTCTGACGCACCTGTAGACTGAAGACAAGGTATCCTCTGATGCTCTGTTCTGACTCACCTGTAGACTGAAGACCAGGTATCCTCTGACTCACCTGTAGACTGAAGACAAGGTATCCTCTGATGCTCTGTTCTGACTCACCTGTAGACTGAAGACCAGGTATCCACTGATGCTCTGTTCTGACTCACCTGTAGACTGAAGACCAGGTATCCTCTGATGCTCTGTTCTGACTCACCTGTAGACTGAAGACCAGGTATCCTCTGACTCACCTGTAGACTGAAGACAAGGTATCCACTGACGCTCTGTTCTGACTCACCTGTAGACTGAAGACAAGGTATCCTCTGATGCTCTGTTCTGACTCACCTGTAGACTGAAGACCAGGTATCCACTGATGCTCTGTTCTGACTCACCTGTAGACTGAAGACCAGGTATCCGCTGATGCTCTGTTCTGACTCACCTGTAGACAAGGTATCCTCTGACTCACCTGTAGACTGAAGACAAGGTATCCTCTGATGCTCTGTTCTGACTCACCTGTAGACTGAAGACCAGGTATCCGCTGATGCTCTGTTCTGCGATGACGTCCTCCATGGTGCGCAGCGTGGTGCCCAGGTAGGAGTTTAGGAGCTGCGTGGGCAGCAGGCCGACTGACGACGCCACCAGGTAGTTTGGCAACGACACGTCTGTGATCTGAAAGGAAGAGATATTGAAAGTCACAGTTAGTCTTGTCCCAGAACGGCCTCCAGGGGAAGGAGCCCTACCTCCAGGGGAAGGAGCCCTACCTCCAGGGGAAGGAGCCCCACCTCCAGGGGAAGGAGCCCCACCTCCAGGGGAAGGAGCCCCACCTCCAGGGGAAGGAGCCCCACCTCCAGGGGAAGGAGCCCCATTTCCTGTTTCTGTAGCTTGAGGCAGCTTCATGTACAATATCACCCCCCTGGACAAGATGCTAGTCTGTAGGTGAAACAATCAACCTCGGATGAAAAGGTGATTCCCCTTCAGATAACAGGTTGATTGTTTCTCCTACAGACTAGTGAAGCGCTGTATCCTCTATGCTAAGTCTCTTAACTAATCTCTTATCACTAGATTACTCAATAGAACAACTGCCCAAATAGAAACATGTGTTTCAGTCCCCTTGGCCTAGAACGTCCCAGGAAGGATAACATGAGCCTCCAGATATGACCTTGGTACAGACAGAATGCATATATTATGACTAGCCTAGCAGATACTGGTGGTGGGGGTAAGGAAGAAGGGGAGGTAAAGAGAGAGAGAGAGAGAGGCAGAGAGAGAGAGGCAGAGAGAGAGAGAGACAGAGAGAGAGACAGAGACAGAGACAGAGAGAGACAGAGACAGAGAGAGGCAGAGGCAGAGAGAGGCAGACAGAGACAGAGAGAGGCAGACAGAGACAGAGAGAGGCAGACAGAGAGAGAGAGGCAGACAGAGAGAGAGGCAGACAGAGAGAGAGAGGCAGAGAGAGAGGCAGACAGAGAGAGAGGCAGACAGAGAGAGAGGCAGACAGAGAGAGAGGCAGAGAGAGAGAGAGAGGCAGAGAGAGAGAGAGAGGCAGATGCACAGAGAGAGAGGCAGATGCAGAGAGAGAGAGAGGCACAGACAGAGAGAGGCAGACAGAGAGAGAGAGAGAGAGAGAGAGAGAGAGAGAGGCAGAGAGAGAGAGAGAGAGAGGCAGAGAGAGAGAGAGAGACAGAGAGAGAGAGACAGAGACAGAGAGAGGCAGACACAGAGACAGAGAGAGAGAGGCAGACAGAGACAGACAGAGAGCAGACAGGCAGACAGAGAGAGAGAGAGAGCAGACAGAGAGGCAGACAGAGAGAGAGAGAGGCAGACAGAGAGAGAGAGAGAGAGAGAGAGAGAGAGAGGCAGAGAGAGAGGCAGAGAGAGAGAGAGGCAGGCAGAGAGAGAGGCAGAGAGAGAGGCAGAGAGAGAGGCAGAGAGGAGAGAGAGGCAGAGAGAGGCAGAGAGAGAGAGCAGAGAGAGAGAGACAGAGAGAGAGGCAGAGACAGAGAGAGAGGCAGAGAGAGAGGCAGACAGAGAGACAGACAGAGAGAGAGAGGCAGAGAGAGAGAGAGACAGAGAGAGAGGCAGAGAGAGAGGCAGAGGCAGAGAGAGAGGCAGAGAGAGAGGCAGAGGCAGAGAGAGAGGCAGAGGCAGAGAGAGAGGCAGAGGCAGAGAGAGAGGCAGAGGCAGAGAGAGAGGCAGAGGCAGAGGCAGAGAGAGGCAGAGAGAGCGAGAGAGGTAGAGAGAAACGTCTTGTTGTTTCAATGCACAGAAACAAAGCACTTCCACAGGCTATATACATTCATGCTAGACTGGCCTACGTCCACGTTTCTCCTTGAAAGGGTTGCACCCTGAGGGAGGGGCCCACAGCATGGAGTCTGTCCTGAAGACAGTGGTTCTTTCACGTTAGTCCACTGCTGTGAATGTCACTGTGCAGCAGATATCAAATCCCCCAGTCATCTTGTGCTAAGCGAAGCAAAACGCACGGTGTGTGGACTTTCCACCCAGGCATCTGTCGGTTCCTACTGCGTCCCAATGGCACCATATTCCCTATGAAAGCTGCGCACTGTGTAGGGAAAACATGTGGGCAGGGCGTGTATAGAGGCTGTGGGTAGGGCAGGGTGTGTATAGAGGCTGTGGGTAGGGAAGGGCGTGTATAGAGGCTGTGGGTAGGGCAGGGTGTGTATAGAGGATGTGGGCAGGGCGTGTATAGAGGCTGTGGGCAGGGCGTGTATAGAGGCTGTGGGTAGGGAAGGGCGTGTATAGAGGCTGTGGGTAGGGAAGGCGTGTATAGAGGCTGTGGGCAGGGAAGGCGTGTATAGAGGCTGTGGGCAGGGCGTGTATAGAGGCTGTGGGCAGGGCGTGTATAGAGGCTGTGGGTAGGGAGGGCGTGTATAGAGGCTGTGGGTAGGGAAGGGCGTGTATAGAGGCTGTGGGCAGGGTGTGTATAGAGGCTGTGGGTAGGGAAGGGCGTGTATAGAGGCTGTGGGTAGGGAAAGGCGTGTATAGAGGCTGTGGGCAGGGCAGGGTGTGTATAGAGGCTGTGGGTGGGCAGGGCGTGTATAGAGGCTGTGGGTAGGGGAAGGGCGTGTATAGAGGCTGTGGGTAGGGAAGGGTGTGTATAGAGGCTGTGGGTAGGGAAGGGTGTGTATAGAGGCTGTGGGTAGGGAGGGCGTGTATAGAGGCTGTGGGTAGGGCAGGGTGTGTATAGAGGCTGTGGGTAGGGAAGGGTGTGTATAGAGGCTGTGGGCAGGGCGTGTATAGAGGCTGTGGGCAGGGCGTGTATAGAGGCTGTGGGCAGGGCGTGTATAGAGGCTGTGGGTAGGGAAGGGCGTGTATAGAGGCTGTGGGCAGGGCGTGTATAGAGGCTGTGGGTAGGGGCGTGTATAGAGGCTGTGGGCAGGGGGCGTGTATAGAGGCTGTGGGCAGGGAAGGCGTGTATAGAGGCTGTGGGCAGGGCGTGTATAGAGGCTGTGGGCAGGGCGTGTATAGAGGCTGTGGTAGGGCAGGGCGTGTATAGAGGCTGTGGGTAGGGAGGTGTGTATAGAGGCTGTGGGTAGGGAAGGGTGTGTATAGAGGCTGTGGGTAGGGAAGGGCGTGTATAGAGGCTGTGGGTAGGGAAGGGCGTGTATAGAGAATGTGGGTAGGGAAGGGTGTGTATAGAGGCTGTGGGCAGGGCGTGTATAGAGGCTGTGGGTAGGAGCTGTATAGAGGCTGTGGGCAGGGCGTGTATAGAGGCTGTGGGTAGGAGCTGTATAGAGGCTGTGGGTAGGAGCTGTATAGAGGCTGTGGGCAGGGCGTGTATAGAGGCTGTGGGCAGGGCGTGTATAGAGGCTGTGGGCAGGGCGTGTATAGAGGCTGTGGGCAGGGCGTGTATAGAGGCTGTGGGCAGGGCGTGTATAGAGGCTGTGGGTAGGGGAGGGCGTGTATAGAGGCTGTGGGCAGGGAGGGCGTGTATAGAGGCTGTGGGCAGGGCGTGTATAGAGGCTGTGGGTAGGGCAGGGCGTGTATAGAGGCTGTGGGTAGGGCAGGGTGTGTATAGAGGCTGTGGGTAGGGCAGGGCGTGTATAGAGGCTGTGGGCAGGGTGTGTATAGAGGCTGTGGGTAGGGAAGGGCGTGTATAGAGGCTGTGGGTAGGGAAGGGCGTGTATAGAGGCTGTGGGTAGGGAAGGGCGTGTATAGAGGCTGTGGGCAGGGCGTGTATAGAGGCTGTGGGCAGGAAGGCGTGTATAGAGGCTGTGGGTAGGAAGGCGTGTATAGAGGCTGTGGGCAGCAGGGCGTGTATAGAGGCTGTGGGTAGGGAAGGGTGTGTATAGAGGCTGTGGGTAGGGAAGGGTGTGTATAGAGGCTGTGGGCAGGGCGTGTATAGAGGCTGTGGGTAGGAGCTGTATAGAGGCTGTGGGCAGGGCGTGTATAGAGGCTGTGGGCAGGGCGTGTATAGAGGCTGTGGGTAGGGAAGGCGTGTATAGAGGCTGTGGGCAGGGCGTGTATAGAGGCTGTGGGCAGGGGCGTGTATAGAGGCTGTGGGCAGGGCGTGTATAGAGGCTGTGGGTAGGGGAGGGCGTGTATAGAGGCTGTGGGCAGGGAGGCGTGTATAGAGGCTGTGGGCAGGGAGGGCGTGTATAGAGGCTGTGGGCAGGGCGTGTATAGAGGCTGTGGGTAGGGCAGGGTGTGTATAGAGGCTGTGGGTAGGGAAGGCGTGTATAGAGGCTGTGGGCAGGGCGTGTATAGAGGCTGTGGGTAGGGAAGGGCGTGTATAGAGGCTGTGGGCAGGGCGTGTATAGAGGCTGTGGGCAGGGAAGGGCGTGTATAGAGGCTGTGGGTAGGGAAGGCGTGTATAGAGGCTGTGGGCAGGGCGTGTATAGAGGCTGTGGGTAGGGAAGGGTGTGTATAGAGGCTGTGGGTAGGGAAGGGTGTGTATAGAGGCTGTGGGCAGGGCGTGTATAGAGGCTGTGGGTAGGAGCTGTATAGAGGCTGTGGGTAGGGAGGGCGTGTATAGAGGCTGTGGGCAGGGCGTGTATAGAGGCTGTGGGTAGGAGCTGTATAGAGGCTGTGGGTAGGAGCTGTATAGAGGCTGTGGGCAGGGCGTGTATAGAGGCTGTGGGTAGGGGCGTGTATAGAGGCTGTGGGCAGGGCGTGTATAGAGGCTGTGGGCAGGGAGGCGTGTATAGAGGCTGTGGGCAGGGCGTGTATAGAGGCTGTGGGTGGGCGTGTATAGAGGCTGTGTGCAGGGCGTGTATAGAGGCTGTGGGTAGGGAGGGCGTGTATAGAGGCTGTGGGTAGGGCGTGTATAGAGGCTGTGGGCAGGGCGTGTATTGAGGATGTGGGTAGGGCGTGTATAGAGACTGTGGGCAGGGCAGGGCGTGTAGAGGCTGTGGGCAGGGCGTGTATTGAGGCTGTGGGTAGGGCGTGTATAGAGGCTGTGGGCAGGGCGTGTATTGAGGTTGTGGGCAGGGCGTGTATAGAGGCTGTGGGCAGGGCGTGTATTGAGGCTGTGGATAGGGCGTGTATAGAGGCTGTGGGCAGGGCAGGGCGTGTAGAGGCTGTGGGCAGGGCGTGTAGAGGCTGTGGGCAGGCGTGTATAGAGGCTGCAGGGCAGGCGTGTATAGAGGCTGTGGGCAGGGCAGGGCGTGTATAGAGGCTGTGGGCAGGGCGTGTATAGAGGCTGTGGGCAGGGCGTGTATAGAGGCTGTGGGCAGGGCGTGTATAGAGGCTGTGGGTAGGGTGTGTATAGAGGCTGTGGGTAGGGGCGTGTATAGAGGCTGTGGGTAGGGAGGGCGTGTATAGAGGCTGTGGGTTGGGAGGGCGTGTATAGAGGCTGTGGGTAGGGAAGGCGTGTATAGAGGCTGTGGGTTGGGAGGGCGTGTATAGAGGCTGTGGGTAGGGAGGGCGTGTATAGAGGCTGTGGGTAGGGCGTGTATAGAGGCTGTGGGTAGGGGAGGGCGTGTATAGAGGCTGTGGGCAGGGCAGGGCGTGTATAGAGGCTGTGGGTAGGGGGCGTGTATAGAGGCTGTGGGCAGGGGGAGAGGCGTGTATAGAGGCTGTGGGCAGGGCGTGTATAGAGGCTGTGGGCAGGGAGCGTGTATAGAGGCTGTGGGCAGGGGAGGGCGTGTATAGAGGCTGTGGGCAGGGCGTGTATAGAGGCTGTGGGCAGGCGTGTATAGAGGCTGTGGGCAGGGAGGGCGTGTATAGAGGCTGTGGGCAGGGAGGCGTGTATAGAGGCTGTGGGTAGGGAGGCGTGTATAGAGGCTGTGGGTAGGGAGGCGTGTATAGAGGCTGTGGGCAGGGCAGGCGTGTATAGAGGCTGTGGGCAGGGGGCGTGTATAGAGGCTGTGGGTAGGGCGTGTATAGAGGCTGTGGGCAGGGCGTGTATAGAGGCTGTGGGCAGGGCAGGGCGTGTATAGAGGCTGTGGGTAGGGAGGCGTGTATAGAGGCTGTGGGTAGGGAGGGCGTGTATAGAGGCTGTGGGGAGGGCGTGTATAGAGGCTGTGGGTAGGGGAGGCGTGTATAGAGGCTGGGTGGGAGGGCGTGTATAGAGGCTGTGGGCAGGGCGTGTATAGAGGCTGTGGGCAGGGAGGGCGTGTATAGAGGCTGTGGGTAGGCGTGTATAGAAGGGCGTGTATAGAGGCTGTGGGCAGGGTGTATAGAGGCGTGTATAGAGAGGCTGTGGGTGGGAGGGTGTGTATAGAGGCTGTGGGCAGGCGTGTATAGAGGCTGTGGGTAGGAAAGGGCGTGTATAGAGGCTGTGGGTTGGGAGGCGTGTATAGAGGCTGTGGGCAGGAGGGCGTGTGTGAGGCTGTGGGCAGGGCGTGTATAGAGGCTGTGGGTAGGCGGAAGAGGCGTGTATAGGGCTGTGGGCAGGGCAGGGCGTATAGAGGCTGTGGGTAGGGAGGGCGTGTATAGAGGCTGTGGGTAGGGGAGGGAGGCGTGTATAGGGGCTGTGGGCTGGGGCAGGGCGTGTATAGAGGCTGTGGGCAGGGCGTGTATAGAGGCTGTGGGCAGAGGCGTGTATAGAGGCTGTGGGTAGGGCGTGTATAGAGGCTGTGGGCAGGGCGTGTATAGAGGCTGTGGGCAGGGGCGTGTATAGAGGCTGTGGGTAGGGCGTGTATAGAGGCTGTGGGGGGCGTATAGAGGCTGTGGGCAGGGCGTGTATAGAGGCTGTGGGCAGGGCGTGTATAGAGGCTGTGGGTAGGGAAGGGCGTGTATAGAGGCTGTGGGTAGGGGAGGGCGTGTATAGAGGCTGTGGGCAGGGCGTGTATAGAGGCTGTGGGCAGGGGCGTGTATAGAGGCTGTGGGCAGGGGCGTGTATAGAGGCTGTGGGCAGGGGCGTGTATAGAGGCTGTGGGCAGGGCGTGTATAGAGGCTGTGGGCAGGGCGTGTATAGAGGCTGTGGGCAGGGCAGGGCGTGTATAGAGGCTGTGGGCAGGGCGTGTATAGAGGCTGTGGGTAGGGAGGGCGTGTATAGAGGCTGTGGGCAGGGGCGTGTATAGAGGCTGTGGGTAGGAGGGCGTGTATAGAGGCTGTGGGCAGGCAGGCGTGTATAGAGGCTGTGGGCAGGGAGGCGTGTATAGAGGCTGTGGGTAGGGCGTGTATAGAGGCTGTGGGTAGGGGAGGCGTGTATAGAGGCTGTGGGTAGGAGGGCGTGTATAGAGGCTGTGGGCAGGGCAGGGCGTGTATAGAGGCTGTGGGTAGGGGGCGTGTATAGAGGCTGTGGGCAGGGCGTGTGTATAGAGGCTGTGGGCAGGGCGTGTATAGAGGCTGTGGGCAGGGCGTGTATAGAGGCTGTGGGTAGGGAGAGGGGGCGTGTATAGAGGCTGTGGGTAGGGCGTGTATAGAGGCTGTGGGTAGGGCGTGTATAGAGGCTGTGGGTAGGGCAGGGTGTGTATAGAGGCTGTGGGCAGGGCAGGGCGTGTATAGAAGCTGTGGGTAGGGAGGGCGTGTATAGAGGCTGTGGGTAGGGAGGGCGTGTATAGAGGCTGTGGGTAGGGCGTGTATAGAGGCTGTGGGTAGGGCAGGCGTGTATAGAGGCTGTGGGCAGGAGGGCGTGTATAGAGGCTGTGGGCAGGGCGTGTATAGAGGCTGTGGGTAGGGAGGCGTGTATAGAGGCTGTGGGTAGGGCGTGTATAGAGGCTGTGGGCAGGGGCGTGTATAGAGGCTGTGGGTTGGGGCGTGTATAGAGGCTGTGGGTAGGGAGGGCGTGTATAGAGGCTGTGGGTAGGGAGGGCGTGTATAGAGGCTGTGGGTAGGGCGTGTATAGAGGCTGTGGGCAGGGGCGTGTATAGAGGCTGTGGGCAGGGAGGGCGTGTATAGAGGCTGTGGGCAGGGCGTGTATAGAGGCTGTGGGCAGGCAGGGCGTGTATAGAGGCTGTGGGCAGGGCGTGTATAGAGGCTGTGGGCAGGGCGTGTATAGAGGCTGTGGGTTGGGAGGGCGTGTATAGAGGCTGTGGGTAGGGGGGCGTGTATAGAGGCTGTGGGTAGGGAGGGCGTGTATAGAGGCTGTGGGCAGGGCGTGTATAGAGGCTGTGGGCAGGGCGTGTATAGAGGCTGTGGGCAGGGCGTGTATAGAGGCTGTGGGCGTGTATAGAGGCTGTGCAGGGCGTGTATAGAGGCTGTGGGCAGGGCAGGGCGTGTATAGAGGCTGTGGGTAGGGAGGGCGTGTATAGAGGCTGTGGGTAGGGAGGGCGTGTATAGAGGCTGTGGGTAGGGCGTGTATAGAGGCTGTGGGCAGGGCGTGTATAGAGGCTGTGGGCAGGGCGTGTATAGAGGCTGTGGGCAGGGCGTGTATAGAGGCTGTGGGTTGGGAGGGCGTGTATAGAGGCTGTGGGGGCAGGGCGTGTATAGAGGCTGTGGGTAGGGAAGGCGTGTATAGAGGCTGTGGGCAGGGAGAGGCGTGTATAGAGGCTGTGGGGAGGGCGTGTATAGAGGCTGTGGGCAGGAGGGCGTGTATAGAGGCTGTGGGCAGGGCGTGTATAGAGGCTGTGGGTAGGGCGTGTATAGAGGCTGTGGGAGGGCAGGGCGTGTATAGAGGCTGTGGGCAGGGCGTGTATAGAGGCTGTGGGCAGGGCGTGTATAGAGGCTGTGGGCAGGGCGTGTATAGAGGCTGTGGGCAGGGCGTGTATAGAGGCTGTGGGCAGGGCGTGTATAGAGGCTGTGGGCAGGGAGGGCGTGTATAGAGGCTGTGGGCAGGGCGTGTATAGAGGCTGTGGGCAGGAGGGCGTGTATAGAGGCTGTGGGCAGGGCGTGTATAGAGGCTGTGGGAAGGGAGGAGCGTGTATAGAGGCTGTGGGCAGGGCGTGTATAGAGGCTGTGTAGGCAGGGCGTGTATAGAGCTGTGGGTAGGGCAGGGCGTGTATAGAGGCTGTGGGTAGGGGGCGTGTATAGAGGCTGTGGGCAGGGCGTGTATAGAGGCTGTGGGTAGGGCGTGTATAGAGGCTGTGGGCAGGGCGTGTATAGAGGCTGTGGGCAGGGCGTGTATAGAGGCTGTGGGTAGGGCGTGTATAGAGGCTGTGGGTAGGGCGTGTATAGAGGCTGTGGGTGGGAAGGGCGTGTATAGAGGCTGTGGGTAGGGCGTGTATAGAGGCTGTGGGTAGGAGGCGTGTATAGAGGCTGTGGGTAGGGAGGGCGTGTATAGAGGCTGTGGGCAGGGGCGTGTATAGAGGCTGTGGGTAGGGAAGGGCGTGTATAGAGGCTGTGGGCAGGGCGTGTATAGAGGCTGTGGGTAGGGCGTGTATAGAGGCTGTGGGCAGGGCGTGTATAGAGGCTGTGGGCAGGATGTGGGGCGTGTATAGAGGCTGTGGGTAGGGAAGGGGGGAGGCTGTGGGCAGGGCGTGTATAGAGGCTGTGGGCAGGGAGGGCGTGTATAGAGGCTGTGGGCAGGGCGTGTATAGAGGCTGTGGGAGGACGTGTATAGAGGCTGTGGGTAGGGGCGTGTATAGAGGCTGTGGGCAGGGAGGCGTGTATAGAGGCTGTGGGCAGGGCGTGTATAGAGGCTGTGGGCAGGGCGTGTATAGAGGCTGTGGGCAGGGCGTGTATAGAGGCTGTGGGTAGGGGCAGGGCGTGTATAGAGGCTGTGGGTGTGGGCAGGGCGTGTATAGAGGCTGTGGGTAGGGCAGGGCGTGTATAGAGGCTGTGGGTAGGGTGAGGGCGTGTATAGAGGCTGTGGGCAGGGCAGGGCGTGTATAGAGGCTGTGGGTAGGGCGTGTATAGAGGCTGTGGGCAGGGAGGCGTGTATAGAGGCTGTGGGTAGGGCGTGTATAGAGGCTGTGGGCAGGGCGTGTATAGAGGCTGTGGGTAGGGCGTGTATAGAGGCTGTGGGCAGGGCAGGGCGTGTAGAGGCTGTGGGCAGGGCGTGTATAGAGGCTGTGGGCAGGGCGTGTATAGAGGCTGTGGGCAGGGCGTGTATAGAGGCTGTGGGTTGGGAGGGCGTGTATAGAGGCTGTGGGTAGGAGGGCGTGTATAGAGGCTGTGGGTAGGGGCGTGTATAGAGGCTGTGGGTAGGGGCGTGTATAGAGGCTGTGGGTAGGGGAGGGCGTGTATAGAGGCTGTGGGCAGGGAGGGCGTGTATAGAGGCTGTGGGCAGGGCAGGGCGTGTATAGAGGCTGTGGGCAGGGCGTGTATAGAGGCTGTGGGCAGGGCGTGTATAGAGGCTGTGGGCAGGAGCTGTATAGAGGCTGTGGGCAGGGCGTGTATAGAGGCTGTGGGTAGGGCGTGTATAGAGGCTGTGGGCAGGGCGTGTATAGAGGCTGTGGGCAGGGCGTGTATAGAGGCTGTGGGCAGGACGTGTATAGAGGCTGTGGGCAGGGTGTGTATAGAGGCTGTGGGTAGGAGCTGTATAGAGGCTGTGGGCAGGACGTGTATAGAGGCTGTGGGCAGGGTGTGTATAGAGGCTGTGGGCAGGGCGTGTATAGAGGCTGTGGGCAGGGCAGGGCGTGTATAGAGGCTGTGGGCAGGGCGTGTATAGAGGCTGTGGGCAGGGCGTGTATAGAGGCTGTGGGCAGGTATAGAGGCTGTGGGTAGGGCGTGTATAGAGGCTGTGGGTAGGGCGTGTATAGAGGCTGTGGGTAGGGAGGGCGTGTATAGAGGCTGTGGGCAGGACGTGTATAGAGGCTGTGGGCAGGGCGTGTATAGAGGCTGTGGGCAGGTATAGAGGCTGTGGGGGCGTGTATAGAGGCTGTGGGTAGGGAGGGCGTGTATAGAGGCTGTGGGTAGGGAGGGCGTGTATAGAGGATGTGGGTAGGGCATGTATAGAGGCTGTGGGTAGGGCATGTATAGAGGCTGTGGGTAGGAGCTGTATAGAGGCTGTGGGTAGGAGCTGTATAGAGGCTGTGGGTAGGAGCTGTATAGAGGCTGTGGGCAGGGCAGGTATAGAGGCTGTGGGTAGGGAGGGGCGTGTATAGAGGCTGTGGGTAGGGAGGGCGTGTATAGAGGCTGTGGGTAGGGAGGGCGTGTATAGAGGCTGTGGGTAGGGAGGGCGTGTATAGAGGCTGTGGGTAGGGCGTGTATAGAGGCTGTGGGCAGGGTAGGAGCTGTATAGAGGCTGTGGGTAGGAGCTGTATAGAGGCTGTGGGCAGGAGCTGTATAGAGGCTGTGGGCAGGGCGTGTATAGAGGCTGTGGGCAGGGCGTGTATAGAGGCTGTGGGCAGGGCGTGTATAGAGGCTGTGGGCAGGGCGTGTATAGAGGCTGTGGGCAGGGCGTGTATAGAGGCTGTGGGCAGGGCGTGTATAGAGGCTGTGGGCAGGGTAGGAGCTGTATAGAGGCTGTGGGTAGGAGCTGCATAGAGGCTGTGGGTAGGAGCTGCATAGAGGCTGTGGGTAGGAGCTGCATAGAGGCTGTGGGCAGGGTAGGAGCTGCATAGAGGCTGTGGGTAGGAGCTGTATAGAGGCTGTGGGTAGGAGCTGCATAGAGGCTGTGGGCAGGAGCTGTATAGAGGCTGTGGGTAGGAGCTGTATAGAGGCTGTGGGCAGGGTAGGAGCTGTATAGAGGCTGTGGGTAGGGAGCTGTATAGAGGCTGTGGGTAGGAGCTGCATAGAGGCTGTGGGTAGGAGCTGCATAGAGGCTGTGGGTAGGAGCTGCATAGAGGCTGTGGGCAGGGTAGGAGCTGTATAGAGGCTGTGGGTAGGAGCTGCATAGAGGCTGTGGGTAGGAGCTGCATAGAGGCCGTTTAAAACAGCAGAGAATCCTAGAATAATCTTCTGTATAGCTGGCATGCAGAATAACAACATTCAATCAAACCCTAAATCCCACCCGGTTTGTCCCCTGTTCTGTTCTGGTTCAGCAGAAGATGGCATGGCTGAAACTGCCATTTTGAATTTGTATCACTTAGACTTAACCCCTGGCAAAACAAAGCTGTTTTCAGCACGAAACAAACAGAAAATCAATCAAATCAATGTATATACATTGAGCCATTGTTCAGACAGACACTGCTTACAGACAGGAAGGCATTAGACTAGTACTGCTTTACCCAGAAACCCTGGAGACCTAACCCATTGTGATTAAATAGGGCCCAGAGTTAGGACCCTGTAGACCTAACCCATTGTGATTAAATAGGGCCCAGTTAGGACCCTGTAGACCTAACCCATTGTGATTAAATAGGGCCCAGAGTTAGGATCCTGTAGACCTAACCCATTGAGATTAAATAGGGCCCAGAGTTAGGACCCTGTAGACCTAACGCATTGTGATTAAATAGGGCCCGGAGTTAGGACCCTGTAGACCTAACCCATTGTGATTAAATAGGGCCCAGATTTAGGATCCTGTAGACCTAACCCACTATAAATAGGGCCCAGTTAGGACCCTGTAGACCTAACCCATTGTGAATAAATAGGGCCCAGTTAGGACCCTGTAGACCTAACCCATTGTGAATAAATAGGGCCCAGAGTTAGGACCCTGTAGACCTAACCCATTGTGATTAAATAGGGCCCAGAGTTAGGACCCTGGAGACCTAACCCATTGTGATTAAATAGGGCCCAGTTAGGACCCTGTAGACCTAACCCATTGTGATTAAATAGGGCCCAGAGTTAGGACCCTGTAGACCTAACCCATTGTGATTTAGGGCCCAGTTAGGACCCTGTAGACCTAACCCATTGTGATTAAATAGGGCCCAGAGTTAGGACCCTGTAGACCTAACCCATTGTGATTAAATAGGGCCCAGTTAGGACCCTGTAGACCTAACCCATTGTGATTAAATGGCCCAGAGTTAGGATCCTGTAGACGAAACAAACCCAAACTATAAATAGGGCCCAGTTAGACCCTGTAGACCTAACCCATTGTGAATAAATAGGGCCCAGTTAGGACCCTGTAGACCTAACCCATTGTGAATAAATAGGGCCCAGAGTTAGGACCCTGTAGACCTAACCCATTGTGATTAAATAGGGCCCAGAGTTAGGACCCTGGAGACCTAACCCATTGTGATTAAATAGGGCCCAGTTAGGACCCTGTAGACCTAACCCATTGTGATTAAATAGGGCCCAGAGTTAGGACCCTGTAGACCTAACCCATTGTGATTAAATAGGGCCCAGTTAGGACCCTGTAGACCTAACCCATTGTGATTAAATAGGGCCCAGAGTTAGGACCCTGTAGACCTAACCCATTGTGATTAAATAGGGCCCAGAGTTAGGACCCTGTAGACCTAACCCATTGTGATTAAATAGGGCCCCAGAGTTAGGACCCTGTAGACCTAACCCATTGTGATTAAATAGGGCCCAGTTAGGACCCTGTAGACCTAACCCATTGTGATTAAATAGGGCCCAGAGTTAGGACCCTGTAGACTTAACCCATTGTGATTAAATAGGGCCCAGTTAGGACCCTGTAGACCTAACCCATTGTGATTAAATAGGGCCCAGAGTTAGGACCCTGGAGACCTAACCCATTGTGATTAAATAGGGCCCAGTTAGGACCCTGTAGACCTAACCCATTGTGATTAAATAGGGCCCAGAGTTAGGACCCTGTAGACCTAACCCATTGTGATTAAATAGGGCCCAGTTAGGACCCTGTAGACCTAACCCATTGTGATTAAATAGGGCCCAGAGTTAGGACCCTGTAGACCTAACCCATTGTGATTAAATAGGGCCCAGAGTTAGGACCCTGTAGACCTAACCCATTGTGATTAAATAGGGCCCAGTTAGGACCCTGTAGACCTAACCCATTGTGATTAAATAGGGCCCAGAGTTAGGACCCTGTAGACTTAACCCATTGTGATTAAATAGGGCCCAGTTAGGACCCTGTAGACCTAACCCATTGTGATTAAATAGGGCCCAGAGTTAGGACCCTGTAGACCTAACCCATTGTGATTAAATAGGGCCCAGAGTTAGGACCCTGTAGACCTAACCCATTGTGATTAAATAGGGCCCAGAGTTAGGACCCTGTAGACCTAACCCATTGTGATTAAATAGGGCCCAGAGTTAGGACCCTGTAGACTTAACCCATTGTGATGTGAACAAACATCTTCCCTGTTGGTACATTACATGATGAATTCATCATTTAAAACCACCCAATTAAAAACTAAATGATTAATGCCCCAAACAGCACCCTTCATCATAGGGCACTGCATAGGGGCACTGGTCAAAAGTAGCATGCTTCACTCTCAATAACATAGCTGGAAATAGCTAAAATAACTATTTAATTTGTTCTGCTAAGCCTGGCAGACACTGGGGTTTTGGGTTACAGATCTAACTCTCTAAGGCAGGCTGACTCAGCAGGAAACAAACCAGGGGACATTGAAATGGAGCCTCCTCTTCTACAGAATGTTCTTACTAAAAAAGGGGGTGGACGGACACAACTCCACAACAAGGGCCTAATAACCAGCCAACCATGGATGCATCATATGCCTGGCCCTCTGCGTTCCAAATGACTCCCTATTCCCGCTATAGTTCACTACTTCTGACCACAGCCCTCTATAAAAAGGTGCCATTGGGTCGTGGTCAAAAGTAGTGAACGTCGGGATTAAGGCAAAAATAATTCTGCTCAAAAAGACTAGTAACCTCGTATTTCTGAATAAATAAAACCCCTGTGGCTACTTCAACCAACATTCTGATTTTGTAGGGTAATGTAGAACGTAGGCTAATGTAGAGCGTAGGCTAATGTAGAGCTTAGGCTAATGTAGCACGTAGGCTAAGGTAAAGTGTAGGCTAAGGTAGAACGTAGGCTAAGGTAGAGCGTAGGCTAATGTAGAGCGTAGGCTAAGGTAGAGCGTAGGCTAATGTAGAGCGTAGGCTAAGGTAAAGCGTAGGCTAAGGTAGAACGTAGGCTAAGGTAGCACGTAGGCTAATGTAGAGCATAGGCTAATGTAGAGCATAGGCTAATGTAAAGCATAGGCTAATGTAGAGCGTAGGCTAATGTAGAGCGTAGGCTAATATAGAGCGTAGGCTAATATAGAGCGTAGGCTAATATAGAGCGTAGGCTAATGTAGAGCGTAGGCTAATATAGAGCGTAGGCTAATATAGAGCGTAGGCTAATATAGAGCGTAGGCTAATGTAGAACGTAGTCCAACCTGTTGTAACTAAGGATATTGCAGTAGCAGGGTTCAGTCTTCACATCACATTGGGGCAAAACAATCCGCCTTTTAACCACACATGAACATTTGTGATGATGTAATATTTTTTATCTTACCTGTATTTAACCAGACACGTCAGTTAAGAACAAATTCTTATTTACAATGACGGTCTAGGAACAGTGGGTTAACTAACTGCCTTGTTCAGCTCGGGGATTTGAACTAGCAACCTTCCGGTTACTAGTCCAACGCTCTAACCACTAGGCTACCTGCTGCCCTGGTGATGATGTAATCTTAATAATTAAGCTGCCATCTGACAGACAGAACGCTACATCATTTAAATCCACCAGAGCAGCTGTTCCACCTCTGGGGAGTTGAAGCACGGTGAGTTTGACAGTGGGGCGAGTTAGTTTTGGATGGCCTGGGACCTACCGCTATTTGTCATATCGTAGCCTGATTGTTGCTGGAGGAGAAAAACAGAGGAAACAAGGAACATTCCTACTTTGACTTCCTGTCTGTCTCCTGCTTTAGCCAATGGTTGCAAAGATGATGAAAACATTTAATTTTAAATCAGTATTTAGACTGTATGTCTGTCTTGACATGCTACCTATAAAAACTTTCCTAAATAGACTTCCTGTCTGTGTCGTGCTAGCAGTACAAGATACAAGGTGAGAGCAAAGTTGGATCCGCAGCCTCATTCTGAAAGTATTCAGACCCCTTGACTTTCTCCACATTTTGTTACGTTACAGCCTTGTTCTAAAATTGATATAATTATTTTCTACACACAATATTCCATAATGACATGGGGGGCTGTGGGTCATCTGGGGATTCACATTCATTATATAGTGAACAGGAAGTCATTGGGGGAATCAGAGTGATTAAAAGTAGAAATGTCAAGCAGGTCGACAACAGTCTACAGACGGGCCTGCAGGTAGGATTAATTGAGGAGAGAGGGAACGGAGGCCTTTAACTGTCTTCAACAAGACATGATTACAAGTGGCAACAACTTGTACAGTGGAGAGTGATTTGGGAGAGTCAGAGTTGTGATTTGGGAGAGTCACAGCGTTGTGATTTGGGAGAGTCTCAGCGTTGTGATTTGGGAGAGTCTCAGCGTTGTGATTTGGGAGAGTCTCAGCGTTGTGATTTGGGAGAGTCTCAGCGTTGTGATTTGGGAGAGTCTCAGCGTTGTGATTTGGGAGAGTCTCAGCGTTGTGATTTGGGAGAGTCTCAGCGTTGTGATTTGGGAGAGTCTCAGCGTTGTGATTTGGGAGAGTCTCAGCGTTGTGATTTGGGAGAGTCTCAGCGTTGTGATTTGGGAGAGTCTCAGCGTTGTGATTTGGGAGCGTCTCAGCGTTGTGATTTGGGAGCGTCTCAGCGTTGTGATTTGGGAGCGTCACAGCGTTGTGATTTGGGAGCGTCACAGCGTTGTGATTTGGGAGCGTTGTGATTTGGGAGCGTCACAGCGTTGTGATTTGGGAGCGTTGTGATTTGGGAGCGTTGTGATTTGGGAGCGTTGTGATTTGGGAGCGTTGTGATTTGGGAGCGTTGTGATTTGGGAGCGTTGTGATTTGGGAGCGTTGTGATTTGGGAGCGTTGTGATTTGGGAGCGTCACAGAGTTGTGATTTGGGAGCGTTGTGATTTGGGAGCGTCACAGCGTTGTGATTTGGGGGAGCGTCAGCGTTGTGATTTGGGAGCGTCAGAGCGTTGTGATTTGGGAGCGTCACAGCGTTGTGATTTGGGAGCGTCACAGCGTTGTGATTTGGGAGCGTTGTGATTTGGGAGCGTTGTGATTTGGGAGCGTCACAGAGTTGTGATTTGGGAGCATCACAGAGTTGTGATTTGGGAGCGTTGTGATTTGGGAGCGTCACAGAGTTGTGATTTGGGAGCGTCACAGAGTTGTGATTTGGGAGCGTCACAGAGTTGTGATTTGGGAGCGTCACAGAGTTGTGATTTGGGAGCGTCACAGAGTTGTGATTTGGGAGCGTCACAGCGTTGTGATTTGGGAGCGTCACAGCGTTGTGATTTGGGAGCGCGTTGTGATTTGGGGGAGCGTTGCGTTGTGATTTGGGGAGCGTCAGATTTGGGAGCGTTGTGATTTGGGAGCGTTGTGATTTGGGAGCGTTGTGATTTGGGAGCGTTGTGATTTGGGAGCGTCACAGCGTTGTGATTTGGGAGAGTCAGCGTTGTGATTTGGGAGAGTCAGCGTTGTGATTTGGGAGAGTCACAGCGTTGTGATTTGGGAGAGTCACAGCGTTGTGATTTGGGAGAGATTTGGGAGAGTCAGCGTTGTGATTTGGGAGAGTCACAGCGTTGTGATTTGGGAGAGTCTCAGCGTTGTGATTTGGGAGAGTCTCAGCGTTGTGATTTGGGAGCGCGCGTCACAGCGTTGTGATTTGGGAGCGTCTCAGCGCGTCACAGCGTGATTTGGGAGAGTCTCAGCGTTGTGATTTGTGATTTGGGAGCGTCTCAGCGTTGTGATTTGGGAGAGTCTCAGCGTTGTGATTTGGGAGCGTCACAGCGTTGTGATTTGGGAGCGTCTCAGCGTTGTGATTTGGGAGAGTCTCAGCGTTGTGATTTGGGAGAGTCTCAGCGTTGTGATTTGGGAGCGTCTCAGCGTTGTGATTTGGGAGCGTTGTGATTTGGGAGCGTCACAGCGTTGTGATTTGGGAGCGTTGTGATTTGGGAGCGTCACAGCGTTGTGATTTGGGAGCGTTGTGATTTGGGAGCGTCACAGCGTTGTGATTTGGGAGCGTTGTGATTTGGGAGCGTCACAGCGTTGTGATTTGGGAGCGTTGTGATTTGGGAGCGTTGTGATTTGGGAGCGTCTCAGCGTTGTGATTTGGGAGCGTCAGTGTTTCGACAGAGCGGAGGGTCAAAGAGCAGTCTCCTGTCCTGGGAGGGACGTGATAACCTTTGGACAGAGTACTTTACCCAAGAGCGATTCCATAGGAAGGTTGATAATATGTCTTGGTATCTCAGATGGTTTGTTTGCCATTCTTATGAAAGCAGCCATTTTAGGTCCGGTTCAGACCCATCTATGCCTCCTGTTAGACCCTGTGAACCGTAGGTGATACAGACAACCATCTTGGTATCATTACACTCCTTGCAGCACTCTCTCATATGGAGAGTCTACAATCTGAAGTGCATCACAAGTTCAGTAGGAACCCTGCTAATTCTGACGGTCCTGTAGGAAACGTTATTTTATAAGCCCCGCCCACCCAGGGGAAATTATTTCAGAATCACGCCATATGAGAGAGTGCTACAAGGAGTGTAATGATACCAAGATGTCTGTATCACGTACGCAGGTTATAGGGTCTAACAGGAGGCATGGATGGCTAAAATGGCTGCTTTCATTGTGAATTTCTAAATAGTTTGTGCTCTAGAGGCCAATACAAATGCAAAAGAAATGCCAGACATCGTTCCTTCCAGTGAAGTTACTGCCAGAAGAACCCGAGATAGATACTGAAAATATTTCTGGGCTACGTTTGTGAATACAGGCCCTGGCGTCACGGGTGGGACATTGGGCTACGTTTGTGAATACAGGCCCTGGTGTCACGGGTGGGACATTGGGCTACGTTTGTGAATACAGGCCCTGGTGTCACGGGTGGGACATTGGGCTACGTTTGTGAATACAGGCCCTGGTGTCACGGGTGGGACACTGGGCTACGTTTGTGAATACAGGCCCTGGCGTCATGGGTGGGACACTGGACAGGGAACTTCCAAGCCCCTCATAATGTCAATATCCAAAATGTCACCACATTTTCTACACTGCCGGTGACCGGGCGGGGCCCACTACCGCTGACCGGGCGGGGCCCACTACCGCTGACCGGGCGGGGCCCACTACCGCTGACCGGGCGGGGCCCACTACCGGTGACCGGGCGGGGCCCACTACCGGTGACCGGGCGGGGCCCACTACCGGTGACCGGGCGGGGCCCACTACCGGTGACCGGGCGGGGCCCACTACCGGTGACCGGGCGGGGCCCACTACCGCTGACCGGGCGGGGCCCACTACCGCTGACCGGGCGGGGCCCACTACCGCTGACCGGGCGGGGCCCACTACCGGTGACCGGGCAGGGCCCACTACCGCTGACCAGGGCCCACTACCGTTGACCAGGGCCCACTACCGAAGCTATAAAGTATGACCTGCTGACTGGTTTAGGTCAAATGAAAAGCTACAATCCTATACGACTCACTCACTATATAATGAATAGGGGGCTATTTGGGACACAAGTTCAGGCAGGAGAACAGGATATGCTATGTTGTATGAGAAGGGAACATAATTACTACAGTGAAAAACAGGGCGGGTACGGTACCTTCAGAAAGTATTCACCCCCCCCTGACTTCCACACGCTGTTGTGTTAGAGCCTGGATTCAACATGGATTCAATATGTTTCTCACCCATCGACACACAATACCCCATAATGACAAAGTGAAAAACATGTTTTTAGACATTTTTTGCAAATCGCTAAATTAAATATATGAATCTCATTTACATAAGTATTTACACCCCTGAGTCAATACATGTTAGATTCACCTTTGGCAGCGATTACAGCTGTGAGTTTTTCTGGGTAACTCTCCAAGAGCTTTGCAAACCTGGATAGTACAATATTTACAAATGATTGTTCTTTTTGTAATTCTTCAAGCTCTGTCAAGTTGGTTGTTGATCATTGCTAGACAGACATTTTCAAGTTTAGCCATAGATGTTCAAGTCAAAACTGTAACTAGGCCCCTTAGGAATATTCAATGTCATCTTGGTAAGCAACTCCAGTGTTTGTTTGTCCTTGTGTTTTAGGTTGTTGTCCTGCTGAAAGGTGAACTTGTCTCCCAGTGTCTGTTGGAAAGCAGACTGAACCAGGTTTCCCTCTATAACCAGGTTCTCATGTAGGATGTTGCCTGTTCTTAGCTCTATTCTGTTTCTTTTTATCATTAAAACTCCCTCCCTAGTCCTTGCCGATGACAAGCATACCCATAACATGATGCAGCCATCACCATGCTTGACAATATGAAGAGTGGCACTCAGGGATGTGTTGGATTTGCCCCAAACATAACGCTTTGTATTCAGGACATAAAGTTCATGTCTTGATCCATCCTCAGTTCTCCTGTCACAGCCATTAAACTCTGTAACTGTTTTAAAGCCACCATTGGCCTCATGGTGAAACCCCTGAGCAGTTTCCTTCCTCTCCAGCAACTGAGTTAGGAAGGACGCCTGTATCTTTGAAGTGACTGGGTGTATTGATACACCGTCCAAAGTGTAATTAATAACGTCACCATGCTCAAAGGGATGTTCAATGTTTACTTTATTTTTACTCATCTACCAACAGGTGCCCTTCTTTGTGAGGCATTGGAAAACCTCCCTGGTCTTTGTGGTTGAATCGGTGTTTGAAATTCACAGCTCGACTGAGGGACCTTACAGATAATTGTATGTCTGGTATAAAAGACGAGGTAATCTTTTAAAAATCATGTTAAACACTATTATTACACACACAGTGAGTCCTTGACACTTATGTGACCAGCAATGTTGTCCCCTGAACTTATTTAGGCTTCCCATAAAGGAGAGTTTGTTATTTATTACTTAAATATATATATATATAATAATATATAGTTACTTATTGACTCAGGACTTCAGCTTTTCATTTTTTGTTCATTTGTAAAAAAATAAATAAATAAAATCCACTTTGACATTATGGGTTATTGTGTGGAGGCCAGTGACAACAACTCAATTTAATCCATTTTAAATTCAGGCTGTATGTGGAAGAATGTGAAAGGGTGTGAATACTTCCTGAACTGTATGTTCATGTCTGAACTCAACTGTGGAATAAATAAATGATTATGCAAACAGTATGGGGTGGCAATGGTAACGCTGTAGCAAACCCCCTATAGGCTGTTAGGAACGGTCTAGATTACCCACAAACCAACGTGACAGCATTTAGTATGCCAGAACACCCATTTCAGAGCACAAATAATAACTTTTTTCGTATCAAGTTCAACATGTGAGGCTTCAGTTCTACAGCAGTGAAATGAATAATGAAAACATTGGTCTAGTCTCCCTCTCAAGAGTAGATGACGCTTGATTTTGTTTAAGCTACACTGTGACTTTGATTTTAGAAGTGGAAACTCCAACGTCATTAGCAGTAACTTTGTATCCGTCACCCAGCTCGAAACACAACCTAGTTTCAACTCTCTATTTGTTTGATGCGGTAGGCATCGGGGACTCCTGATAGGCTAAAGGAAAATGACACTCCTGGGTCTGTAAGGTTAGGGTACTATCCCAAAAAAATGCTACCCATTTCATATACCTATAAAATGCTAAATGCTACCCATTTCATATACCTATAAAATGCTAAATGCTACCCATTTCATATACCTATAAAATGCTAATTGCTACCCATTTCATATACCTATAAAATGCTAAATGCTACCCATTTCATATACCTATAAAATGCTAAATGCTACCCATTTCATATACCTATAAAATGCTAAATGCTACCCATTTCATATACCTATAAAATGCTAAATGCTACCTACTTTGCAACTGCAGTAGGCTAAGAAAGCCACTCTGACATGCAACAACTCTAGAACCATCTTAAGTCACGCTAACCAGAAAAAGTAACCAAGCAGTCGATCCAAGTTAATAATAGTTGCAGGTTGAAGTTGGACAAATCAAACTGGACAGTAAGCAAGATCGTCTGTACGGTCACAGTGAAGGCACGATCCAACCAAAACGCTAACCCTTTCATAGAAACAGCCGTAGCCAATCTATCTAAGCCACCATAAAAGGCATTATTACCTACAGTAGTCAACCTGGTCTGTCTAGAACAGCTGCTATTACCTACAGTAGTCAACCTGGTCTGTCTAGAACAGCTGCTGTCTCCTACAGTAGTCAACCTGGTCTGTCTAGAACAGCTGCTATTACCTACAGTATTCAACCTGGTCTGTCTAGAACAGCTGCTATTACCTACAGTAGTCAACCTGGTCTGTCTAGAACAGCTGCTATTACCTCAGTAGTCAACCTGGTCTGCTAGAACAGCTATTACCTACAGTAGTCAACCTGGTCTGTCTAGAACAGCTGCTATTACCTACAGTAGTCAACCTGGTCTGTCTAGAACAGCTGCTATTACCTACAGTAGTCAACCTGGTCTGTCTAGAACAGCTGCTATTACCTACAGTAGTCAACCTGGTCTGTCTAGAACAGCTGCTATTACCTACAGTAGTCAACCTGGTCTGTCTAGAACAGCTGCTATTACCTACAGTAGTCAACCTGGTCTGTCTAGAACAGCTGCTGTTACTCTGTTGCACCTGGGTGGAAGCACTGTTTTGATACTAAACAGTGTGTGCTGTCAAAACAACACATGCCCACGTTTGTAGGAGACTGACAGCTCAATAGGTTCCTTTGTTGTTTTAGACAAATGCTAAGGAGTATATTACTACAACCTGAACCTAATCCCACATCCTGCTGATCTTCATAAAGCAATAGAAGGGTTGACATATGTAGCGTAACCTAGCCTAACTAAAATAAATCTTGCCCATTTAAAATGCACTATCATGCTAATGTCAAAGATTGATTGAGGGGGATTACACTACATTATCTGGAACATTTGGGAAACAAACAATATCAAACTATTATTTATTTTTAGGCCTTTACCGTCTACTCTAACGATATCTTTTCCACTAGTATGACTAAAACACAGTCATTATGAAAACATACGTATTTAAATATATGATTACCAACACAATGGGAATTCAAGATATTTAGGCTACATTTCACTCTGATACAATTTGAAAACCAGTGTGGAGTGCGATTGAGATAATCTGTGGATCTGTTGGGGCGGTATGCAAATTAGGGTTTCTGGCATAACAATGTTGATGTGAGCCATGACCTGCCTTTCAAAGCACTTCATGGCTACAGACTTGAATGTAGAGAAAGGCTAGTCTCTTTGGCATGACAAGGAGTGGAACGCCAGATAGAGAGACTGGTACTCAGACTAGGGAATTATTATTTTTGGGTTCCAGGACACTCTTGAACATCTTAACCTATAAATAAAAGGTCTGGCTCGCAAATTTATTTTGACAAACAAATCGGCCCCCCCAAAAAATCTGTGCGGCCCTCCTAAATCCCGATGTGGCCCTCAAGCTAAAAAGGTATGCCCACTCCTGGTCAGGGCTTATACGAGGCTTAGCCGATAGGCTACGGTATGAAAAGTGGACCACATCGACAAATGTGAAGATGGTCCTGCAGTGGATTGCTGCCACCTCTTACGAGCTCTTAACCAATTTTGAGTCTAATCACTGGAGAATAAACTGGACGAGCTCTGTCGGAGAATATCCTATCAATGGGACCTGAAGAACTGCAAAATCCTGTGTTCCAGAGTCGCGTCTGAACAAGGACAATATACATCTAGCTGGTTCTTCTATGCATCGTCAAGACCGATGGCAAGCGTAGGGTGAGGTTAAGGGGGAGATGTTTGTCACTTTTGCCCAACACCTGTTGTTAACAATCTCTAATATAAAGGAAGTCTCAAGGTTTTGCTCGCCTGAGGTAGACTACCTCATGATAAACTGTAGACCATACTATTTACCAAGAGAGTTCATCTATATTTTTAAGACCGCACTAAACAAGCTGTATAGGACCTTAAGCAAACAAGAAAATGCACATTGAAAGGAGGCGCTCCTAGTGGCCTTTGATTTTAATGCAGGGAAACGGCAATCTATTTTACAGTACCTAATTTTCACCGGTGCCAAAAAATAAAAAAATAAAATAAAAACTCTAGATCACTTTTACTCCACACACAGAAATGCATACAAATCTCTCCCTCACCCCCCTCCATTTGGCAAATCTGACCATAAATCGTCCTGATTCGTGCTTACAAGCAAAAACTCAAAACAGGAAGTACCAGAGACTCAATAAGGACGTGGTCCGATGAAGAGGACGCTAAACTACAAGGAAAATGTTCTGAGATTCATCCTGTAACATTGAGGAATTTACCACAGTCATCGGCTTCATTAAGTGCATTGATGAAATTGTCCCCACAGTGACCTTACGTACATACACACTGAGCTAAAGGCTAGAGCTGCCACCTCAAGGAGCAGGACACTATTCCAGGTATTGATAAGAAATCCCACTTCGACTTCTGACGAACCATCAAACCGTCAATACAGGACTAAGATCGAATCCTACTACATTCGTTGGATGTGGCAAGGCTTGCAAACTATCCTGGAATACAAATGAAAACCCAGCAGCGAGCTGCCCAGTGACATGAGCCTACCAGACAAGCTAAATTCCTTCTATGCTTGAGGCAAGCAACACTGAACCATGCATGAGAGCACCAGCTGTTCCGGACGACCGTGATCTCGCTCTCCGTAGCCGATATGAGTAAGACATTTAAAACAGGTTAACATTCACAATGGACAGACCGATTACCAGGATGCGTACTCAGGGCATGCGCTGTCCAGCTGGTAAGCGTATTCACGTACATTTTCAAAGATTCGGCATGGGGCCCGCAGATGCTCAAAAAGTTCAACAGCCGCACCATTGAGAGCTCTCATCCTTCTAGACCTATCGGCTGCCTTCGATACTGTGAACCATCAGATCCTCCTCTCCACCCTCTCCGAGTTGGGCATCTCCGGCGCGGCCCACGCTTGGATTGCGTCCTACCTGACAGGTCGCTCCTACCAGGTGGCGTGGCGAGAATCTGTCTCCTCACCACGCGCTCTCACCACTGGCGTCCCCCAGGGCTCTGTTCTAGGCCCTCTCCTATTCTCGCTATACACCAAGTCACTTGGCTCTGTCATAACCTCACATGGTCTCTCCTATTATTGCTATGCAGACGACACACAATTAATCTTCTCCTTTCCCCCTTCTGATGACCAGGTGGCGAATCGCATCTCTGCATGTCTGGCAGACATATCAGTGTGGATGACGGATCACCACCTCAAGCTGAACCTCGGCAAGACGGAGCTGCTCTTCCTCCCGGGGAAGGACTGCCCGTTCCATGATCTCGCCATCACGGTTGACAACTCCATTGTGTCCTCCTCCCAGAGCACTAAGAACCTTGGCGTGATCCTGGACAACACCCTGTAGTTCTCAGCTAACATCAAGGCGGTGGCCCGTTCCTGTAGGTTCATGCTCTACAACATCCGCAGAGTACGACCCTGCCTCACACAGGAAGCGGCGCAGGTCCTAATCCAGGCACTTGTCATCTCCCGTCTGGATTACTGCAACTCGCTGTTGGCTGGGCTCCCTGCCTGTGCCATTAAACCCCTACAACTCATCCAGAACGCCGCAGCCCGTCTGGTGTTCAACCTTCCCAAGTTCTCTCACGTCACCCCGCTCCTCCGCTCCCTCCACTGGCTTCCAGTTGAAGCTCGCATCCGCTACAAGACCATGGTGCTTGCCTACGGAGCTGTGAGGGGAACGGCACCTCAGTACCTCCAGGCTCTGATCAGGCCCTACACCCAAACAAGGCCACTGCGTTCATCCACCTCTGGCCTGCTCGCCTCCCTACCACTGAGGAAGTACAGTTCCCGCTCAGCCCAGTCAAAACTGTTCGCTGCTCTGGCCCCCCAATGGTGGAACAAACTCCCTCACGACGCCAGGACAGCGGAGTCAATCACCACCTTCCGGAGACACCTGAAACCCCACCTCTTTAAGGAATACCTAGGATAGGATAAAGTAATCCTTCTCACCCCCCTTAAAAGATTTAGATGCACTATTGTAAAGTGGCTGTTCCACTGGATGTCATAAGGTGAACGCACCAATTTGTAAGTCGCTCTGGATAAGAGCGTCTGCTAAATGACTTAAATGTAAATGTAAAATCTTGACTGCTTGCATCACTGCTTGGTACGGCAACTGCTTGGCATCTGACTGCAAGGCTCTGCAGAGGGTAATGCGTATGGCCCAGTCTGTTTACAAAGCATGTGACGAATATTCTTCTTGGCATGCCTTGTACAGTCTAATTGCCTGGGTGGGTACGATAATTTGTGTGCCACTCCTCGTCATGCCTAACATTTATATATGTTAGGCATGACATGATAGAACAACAGACGTGAGGTTAGGTAGCATGGTCCCAGTAGGCTGTTGTGAGGTTAGGTAGCATGGTCCCACATCGGTTTGGTCCCAGTAGACTGTTGTGAGGTTAGGTAGCATGGTCCCACAACAGTCTACTGGGACCAAACAGACGTGGGACCATGCTACCTAACCTCACAACAGCCTACTGGGACCATGCTACCTAACCTCACAACAGTCTACTGGGACCATGCTACCTAACCCCACAACAGTCTACTGGGACCAACAGATGTGAGGTTAGGTAGCATGGTCCCACATCTGTTGGTCCCAGTAGACTGTTGTGGGGTTAGGTAGCATGGTCCCAGTAGACTGTTGTGAGGTTAGGTAGCATGGTCCCACAACAGTCTACTCCATTCCATTCAGGTGAGGAGGAAGATTATTTAAGATACTGTCTAAAGACGTAGGGTTTCAGATATTTTCGCAAGACGGGCAGGGACTCTGCTGCTCTAGCATCAGGGGGAAGATGGTTCTACCATTGGGGTGCCAGGACAGAGAAGAGCTTGGATTGGGCTGAGTGGGAGCTGCTCTCCCGTAGGGGTGGAGACCTGAGGTAGCAGACCGGAGTGTTCTGGTTGGGGTGTAGGGTTTGATCATAGCCTGAAGGTAGGGAGGGACAGTTCCTCTTGCTGTTCCCTAGGTAAACACCATGGTCTTGTAGTGGATGCGAGCTTCGACTAGAAGCCAGCGGAGTGTGACATGAGAGGGCTGCAGAGTTCTGGATAAGTGGCAGGGGTTTGATGGCACAAGAGGGAAGGATGAGAACAGAGGAGAGAGAGTCAGCTTTGGCAGTGAGGTGAGAGAGTTGTTCAGAGACGGCACGCTCAAGTGTTTTGGGAAGAAAAGGGATACAGGTCTGTAGTTTTTGACGTCAGAGGGGACGAGTGTTGGTTTCTTGAGGAGGAGAGCGACTCTGACCATGTTGAAGTCAGAGGGGACGAGTGTTGGTTTCTTGAGGAGGAGAGCGACTCTGACCATGTTGAAGTCAGAGGGGACGAGTGTTGGTTTCTTGAGGAGGGGAGCGACTCTGACCGTGTTGAAGTCAGAGGGGACGCAGCCAGTGGTCAGGGATGAGTTGATGAGGGAAGTGTAGGCCTAGTGTTGACACAAAGGGGCAATTCACTGTTAGTCGTGTCAAATGTTGGAGACCAGTGACAGATTAGTCCGTGGGGATAATTCCGGGTTTTACCACCCACCCACACCACCTTCTCAGTGTGGGGTAAAAATAGTTGGGGGTTCAAAACAGACTAGGGTCTGCAACTCAAATGGCACCCTATTCTGTTCATAGTGCACTACTTTTGACAAAGCCTCATGTCGGGAATAGGGTGTAATTTGGGACATGCAGCCCTTGAGCTAGGCCTAGGGTAATGTAGGATCTCAGAAAAGTGCATCTGTGTTTAAAGCTCCTTTCAGCTTTTTATGTACTGTCCAGTTTGTGTAAACAGCAGCTAGGGTTGCAGTAGGTCCAGTTTGTGTAAACAGCAGCTAGGGTTGCAGTAGGTCCAGTTTGTGTAAACAGCAGCTAGGGTTGCAGTAGGTCCAGTTTGTGTAAACAGCAGCTAGGGTTGCAGCAGGCCCAGTTTGTGTAAACAGCAGCTAGGGCTACAGTAGGCCCAGTTTGTGTAAACAGCAGCTAGGGTTGCAGTAGGTCCATTTTGTGTAAACATCAGCTAGGGTTGCAGTAGGCCCAGTTTGTGTAAACAGCAGCTAGGGCTGCAGTAGGCCCAGTTTGTGTAAACAGCAGCTAGGGTTGCAGTTGGTCCAGTTTGTGTAAACAGCAGCTATGGATGCAGTAGGTCCAGTTTGTGTAAACAGCAACTAGGGCTGCAGTAGGTCCAGTTTGTAAACAACAGCTAGGGCTGCAGTAGGCCCAGTGTGTAAACAACAGCTGGGGCTGCAGTAGGCCCAGTGTGTAAACAACAGCTAGGGCTGCAGTAGGCCCAGTGTGTAAACAACAGCTAGGGCTGCAGTAGGCCCAGTTTGTGTAAACAACAGCTAGAGCTGCAGTAGGCCCAGTTTGTGTAAACAACAGGAAGAGCTGCAGTAGGCCCAGTTTGTGTAAACATCAGCTAGGGTTGCAGCAGGCCCAGTTTGTGTAAACAGCAGCTAGGGTTGCAGGAGGTCCAGTTTGTGTAAACAGCAGCTAGGGTTGCAGTAGGTCCAGTTTGTGTAAACAGCAGCTAGGGTTGCAGTAGGTCCAGTTTGTGTAAACAGCAGCTAGGGTTGCAGTAGGTCCAGTTTGTGTAAACAGCAGCTAGAGCTGCAGTAGGCCCAGTTTGTGTAAACAACAGGAAGAGCTGCAGTGGGCCCAGTTTGTGTAAACATCAGCTAGGGTTGCAGCAGGCCCAGTTTGTGTAAACAGCAGCTAGGGTTGCAGGAGGTCCAGTTTGTGTAAACAGCAGCTAGGGTTGCAGGAGGTCCAGTTTGTGTAAACAGCAGCTAGGGTTGCAGGAGGTCCAGTTTGTGTAAACAGCAGCTAGGGTTGCAGTAGGCCCAGTTTGTGTAAACAGCAGCTAGGGTTGCAGTAGGCCCAGTTTGTGTAAACAGCAGCTAGGGTTGCAGTTGGTCCAGTTTGTGTAAACAGCAGCTAGGGCTGCAGTAGGTCCAGTTTGTGTAAACAGCAGCTAGGGCTGCAGTAGGCCCAGTGTGTAAACAACAGCTGAGGCTGCAGTAGGCCCAGTGTGTAAACAACAGCTAGGGCTGCAGTAGGCCCAGTGTGTAAACAACAGCTAGGGCTGCAGTAGGCCCAGTGTGTAAACAACAGCTAGGGCTGCAGTAGGCCCAGTTTGTGTAAACAACAGCTAGAGCTGCAGTAGGCCCAGTTTGTGTAAACAACAGCAAGAGCTGCAGTAGGCCCAGTTTGTGTAAACATCAGCTAGGGTTGCAGCAGGCCCAGTTTGTGTAAACAGCAGCTAGGGTTGCAGGAGGTCCAGTTTGTGTAAACAGCAGCTAGGGTTGCAGTAGGTCCAGTTTGTGTAAACAGCAGCTAGGGTTGCAGTAGGTCCAGTTTGTGTAAACAGCAGCTAGGGTTGCAGTAGGCCCAGTTTGTGTAAACAGCAGCTAGGGCTGCAGTAGGCCCAGTTTGTGTAAACAGCAGCTAGGGTTGCAGTAGGTCCAGTTTGTGTAAACAGCAGCTAGGGTTGCAGTAGGTCCAGTTTGTGTAAACAGCAGCTAGGGTTGCAGTAGGTCCAGTTTGTGTAAACAGCAGCTAGGGTTGCAGTAGGCCCAGTTTGTGTAAACAGCAGCTAGGGCTGCAGTAAGCCCAGTTTGTGTAAACAGCAGCTAGGGTTGCAGTAGGTCCAGTTTGTGTAAAGAGCAGCTAGGGTTGCAGCAGGCCCAGTTTGTGTAAAGAGCAGCTAGGGTTGCAGCAGGCCCAGTTTGTGTAAACAGCAGCTAGGGCTACAGTAGGCCCAGTTTGTGTAAACAGCAACTAGGGCTACAGTAGGCCCAGTTTGTGTAAACAGCAGCTAGGGTTGCAGTTGGTCCATTTTGTGTAAACATCAGCTAGGGTTGCAGTAGGCCCAGTTTGTGTAAACAGCAGCTAGGGCTACAGTAGGCCCAGTGTGTAAACAACAGCTAGGGCTGCAGTAGGCCCAGTTTGTGTAAACAGCTAGAGCTGCAGTAGGCCCAGTGTGTAAACAACAGCTAGGGCTGCAGTGGGCCCAGTTTGTGTAAACAACAGCTGGGGTTGCAGTAGGCCCAGTGTGTAAACAGCAGCTAGGGCTGCAGTAGGCCCAGTGAGTAAACAGCAGCTAGGGCTGCAGTAGGCCCAGTTTGTGTAAACAGCAGCTAGGGTTGCAGTAGGCCCAGTTTGTGTAAACAGCAGCTAGGGTTGCAGTAGGTCCAGTTTGTGTAAACAGCAGCTAGGGTTGCAGTAGGCCCAGTTTGTGTAAACAGCAGCTAGGGCTGCAGTAAGCCCAGTTTGTGTAAACAGCAGCTAGGGTTGCAGTAGGTCCAGTTTGTGTAAAGAGCAGCTAGGGTTGCAGCAGGCCCAGTTTGTGTAAAGAGCAGCTAGGGTTGCAGCAGGCCCAGTTTGTGTAAACAGCAGCTAGGGCTACAGTAGGCCCAGTTTGTGTAAACAGCAACTAGGGCTACAGTAGGCCCAGTTTGTGTAAACAGCAGCTAGGGTTGCAGTTGGTCCATTTTGTGTAAACATCAGCTAGGGTTGCAGTAGGCCCAGTTTGTGTAAACAGCAGCTAGGGCTACAGTAGGTCCAGTTTGTGTAAACAGCAACTAGGGCTGCAGTAGGTCCAGTTTGTAAACAACAGCTAGGGCTGCAGTAGGCCCAGTGTGTAAACAACAGCTAGGGCTGCAGTAGGCCCAGTTTGTGTAAACAGCTAGAGCTGCAGTAGGCCCAGTGTGTAAACAACAGCTAGGGCTGCAGTGGGCCCAGTTTGTGTAAACAACAGCTAGGGCTGCAGTAGGCCCAGTGAGTAAACAGCAGCTAGGGCTGCAGTAGGCCCAGTTTGTGTAAACAGCAGCTAGGGCTACAGTAGGCCCAGTTTGTGTAAACAGCAGCTAGGGTTGCAGTAGGCCCAGTTTGTGTAAACAGCAGCTAGGGCTGCAGTAGGCCCAGTTTGTGTAAACAGCAGCTAGGGTTGCAGTTGGTCCAGCTTGTGTAAACAGCAGCTAGGGCTGCAGTAGGCCCAGTTTGTGTAAACAGCAGCTAGGACTGCAGTAGGCAGGCTTATACTGTAAATAGCCTAACGCATGGCTGGCTACTACTGCTGCTTGCTTTTCTTCCAGACACATTTAGATGAAGCATAATAATAATAATTCATTATCCACCATATATTGGTTCACTGCAGTAGGCCCAGTTTGTAAACAACACCATATATTGGTTCACTGCAGTAGGCCCAGTTTGTAAACAACACCATATATTGGTTCACTGCAGTAGGCCCAGTTTGTAAACAACACCATATATTGGTTCACTGCAGTAGGCCCAGTTTGTAAACAACACCATATATTGGTTCACTGCAGTAGGCCCAGTTTGTAAACAACACCATATATTGGTTCACTGCAGTAGGCCCAGTTTGTAAACAACACCATATATTGGTTCACTGCAGTAGGCCCAGTTTGTAAACAACACCATATATTGGTTCACTGCAGTAGGCCCAGTTTGTAAACAACACCATATATTGGTTCACTGCAGTAGGCCCAGTTTGTAAACAACACCATATATTGGTTCACTGCAGTAGGCCCAGTTTGTAAACAACACCATATATTGGTTCACTTTAGAGAGCAGTAAAACTTCTCTCCCCACAACATTTGTACAATAAAAACAATCTACATTTGTCATTTACTAATGACCTGTCGCTCAGTAAGCATGCTTGGCCAAGGAGCAATAATAATAATAACAACAACAACAACGACAAGCATGGGCAGGTAGACAGACCAAACAACACCAGGTAGACAGACCAAAACAACACCAGGTAGACAGACCAAAACAACACCAGGTAGACAGACCAAAACAACACCAGGTAGACAGACCAAACAACACCAGGTAGACAGACCAAACAACACCAGGTAGACAGACCAAACAACACCAGGTAGACAGACCAAAACAACACCAGGTAGACAGACCAAAACAACACCAGGTAGACAGACCAAAACAACACCAGGTAGACAGACCAAAACAACACCAGGTAGACAGACCAAAACAACACCAGGTAGACAGACCAAAACAACACCAGGTAGACAGACCAAAACAACACCAGGTAGACAGACCAAAACAACACCAGGTAGACAGACCAAAACAACACCAGGTAGACAGACCAAAACAACACCAGGTAGACAGACCAAAACAACACCAGGTAGACAGACCAAAACAACACCAGGTAGACAGACCAAAACAACACCAGGTAGACAGACCAAAACAACACCAGGTAGACAGACCAAAACAACACCAGGTAGACAGACCAAAACAACACCAGGTAGACAGACCAAAACAACACCAGGTAGACAGACCAAAACAACACCAGGTAGACAGACCAAACAACACCAGGTAGACAGACCAAAACAACACCAGGTAGACAGACCAAACAACACCAGGTAGACAGACCAAACAACACCAGGTAGACAGACCAAAACAACACCAGGTAGACAGACTAAACACCAGGTAGACAGACCAAAACAACACCAGGTAGACAGACCAAAACAACACCAGGTAGACAGACCAAAACAACACCAGGTAGACAGACTAAACAACCATACGGCCTTGGACAAGACAGGAAATAACTAGATGAAACAACGACTATCTGTGAATTCTGATTCATACATGACTTTTGGAGAAAGGGAGACTCGTGCCCTGAGACGAGGGACTGAAACAGCAGTGCCTGTGTGTCTGAGAGCAGCCGGAGCAGTGGCTTGTTCTAATCCAATCGTTGCGCCGGTTTCAACCAATACCCCGCCCATCTCTTTGCAGACAGAAGAAGTAGCCAATCGTTATTTAGAGAACACAGAGCTTCACGCTGTTTGAGTGAAGGAGAGATGTGTGCTGGCAGCTGGAAATGTTTCAGATCACAGATAATATAAAAGAACATACTTGACATATTTCTCCATATCCATTACTCATTGTGTCACAGTATTCTGCACAGCCCCAGTGGGTAGCTTTGGGAACGCCTAGGCCCTGTTCTCGTTGGAACGCTAGGCCCTGTTCTCGTTGGAACGCTAGGCCCTGTTCTCCTTGGAACGCTCGGCCCTGTTCTCCTTGTAACGCTAGGCCCTGTTCTCCTTGTAACGCTAGGCCCTGTTCTCGTTGGAACGCTAGGCCCTGTTCTCCTTGGAACGCTAGGCCCTGTTCTCCTTGGAACGCTAGGCCCTGTTCTCCTTGGAACGCTAGGCCCTGTTCTCCTTGGAACGCTAGGCCCTGTTCTCCTTGGAACGCTAGGCCCTGTTCTCCTTGGAACGCTAGGCCCTGTTCTCCTTGGAACGCTAGGCCCTGTTCTCCTTGGAACGCTAGGCCCTGTTCTCCTTGGAACGCTAGGCCCTGTTCTCCTTGGAACGCTAGGCCCTGTTCTCCTTGGAACGCTAGGCCCTGTTCTCCTTGGAACGCTAGGCCCTGTTCTCCTTGTAACGCTGCTAGCCCTGTTCTCCTTGGAACGCTCGGCCCTGTTCTCCTTGGAACGCTCGGCCCTGTTCTCCTTGGAACGCTAGGCCCTGTTCTCCTTGGAACGCTAGGCCCTGTTCTCCTTGGAACGCTAGGCCCTGTTCTCCTTGGAACGCTAGGCCCTGTTCTCCTTGGAACGCTAGGCCCTGTTCTCCTTGGAACGCTAGGCCCTGTTCTCCTTGGAACGCTAGGCCCTGTTCTCCTTGTAACGCTAGGCCCTGTTCTCCTTGGAACGCTCGGCCCTGTTCTCCTTGGAACGCTCGGCCCTGTTCTCCTTGGAACGCTAGGCCCTGTTCTCCTTGGAACGCTAGGCCCTGTTCTCCTTGGAACGCTAGGCCCTGTTCTCCTTGGAACGCTAGGCCCTGTTCTCCTTGGAACGCTAGGCCCTGTTCTCCTTGGAACGCTAGGCCCTGTTCTCCTTGGAACGCTCGGCCTTGTTCTCCTAAGTGCGCTGGCTTGTGTTCCAGCCCTGTTCGAACACACCTGATACTGCAAATCAGCTTCTCGTCAGGACCTAGGCTACTTTAGCTGAATCTTTAAAGTATGTTGGAGCTAAAACAAAGGCCTGCACATCCACCAGGCTCTCCAGGAACAAGGTCAACCACCCTTACAGATGCTGTCTGTTCCAAATGACACCTTATTCCCTTTATAATGCAATGTAGCACGGCTGAAAGATATGGGGGAAAAAAATAATAATCTATTGACAATTTTAGACTTAAAAAAAAAATATATATATATATATTGCAGTTTGACTTATTTAAAATGAAAACAATTGGGTGAACTGTTAAAATCATATAAATATAATGATTTATATTAGGAAGTAAAGTGGAAAGCAGCATCATTCTTGTTTGTAACAATGTGTTGACTGTATTTGACCTAACAGAACATCATCCACAATAATACTGGATTAAACAGAGGACGAGGAGCCCTGACCTAACAGAGGGGCCCGGACCTAACAGAGGAGCCCTGACCTAACCTAACAGAGGAGCCCTGACCTAACAGAGGAGCCCTGACCTAACAGAGGAGCCCTGACCTAACAGAGGGGCCCGGACCTAACAGAGGAGCCCTGACCTAACAGAGGAGCCCAGACCTAACAGAGGAGCCCTGACCTAACAGAGGAGCCCTGACCTAACAGAGGAGCCCAGACCTAACAGAGGAGCCCTGACCTAACAGAGGGGCCCTGACCTAACAGAGGGGCCCTGACCTAACAGAGGGGCCCTGACCTAACAGAGGGGCCCTGACCTAACAGAGGGGCCCTGACCTAACGGAGGAGCCCTGCCCTGACCTAACGGAGGAGCCCTGCCCTGACCTAACGGAGGAGCCCTGACCTAACAGAGGAGCCCTGACCTAACAGAGGAGCCCAGACCTAACAGAGGAGCCCTGACCTAACAGAGGAGCCCTGACCTAACAGAGGAGCCCTGACCTAACAGAGGAGCCCAGACCTAACAGAGGAGCCCTGACCTAACAGAGGAGCCCTGACCTAACAGAGGAGCCCTGACCTAACAGAGGAGCCCTGACCTAACAGAGGAGCCCTGACCTAACAGAGGAGCCCTGACCTAACAGAGGGGCCCGGACCTAACAGAGGGGCCCTGACCTAACAGAGGAGCTACTTGAGTGACAGGGGGTGTGTGTGGGAAGCAGCTGTTAGAGGGAGAGAGGACAAAGAGTCAACTAGAAAAAAAAAAACATTGCAATATGGATATTGCACATGTCAATATTTAAATTACGAATGCAATTAATTGTGCAGCCCTGCTATTTAGGGAATAGGGTGCCATTTGGGAAGCACATTCCCGTTTCTCACCAGACAATGGAGAAAGGACCAAAGACACCATCAGCAACTGTACTTGTAAGATTTTAACCATACTCACTGAGAACACTGCATTCTGGAGTCCAAAGGGAATGGGCGTGAGTCTCGCCAAGGCCACCACTTTGAGTCCACTCCCCCCCTCCACCACCCTTATTACAGCACTGAGCTGTTCAGAGTTCCCCACCTTGTTGACCACCCAGTCCGTCAACAGTCTCTTACACACCAGGTGAGCCACAAAGGTACCTATGAGCACGCCCACCATCACCAGTCCCATACCCAGCACGAAGCCATAGAGGTATCCCGCAGCCACGTTCAGTACGATGTACCCCCAGCCGAATGGGAAGGACACAGTGATCAGACCAACTATGAACAGCATGGCTCCAACCAGGCTGTCCAAGCTCTCCACCCAGAGAAGAAGGTCCTTGAGGTACTGTCGGACTAGAGCCACGGAGGAGAAGCACACAGCTGTCAGAATGCATGCCAGGAGGGCACTCTTGAAGCAACACGTGGTAATACAACACGGGTGTCTGAACTCCCCGTTGGTGGCGCCACCGGTGAATGACACGCCAGTGTCAACGATGCTCTCCGGGTCTCCACCCGACTTGCCGACGGCGCCTCCTCTCTCGTCAAAGGCGTTGCATATCAAGAGGTCCATTTTATCGCACTCGTCCGGGGAGGATCTCTGGAGCCAACGGTTCAGCTGGATCTGTCCTTTGACCGCAGCGTGTTTAAGGACCTTTAGGACGACCTGCAGGGATGGTGGCGACCCTGCGCCCCACATGGTGGCCCGACAGCGGAGTCTCAGGAAGATGGACAGTCACGCTGACTGGTTGTGCCCAGATGTAAGATGGAGCGTTTGTGTGAACTTGAATATTTACCGTTTATCTTGTAGAAACGACGACGCTTGATCATAAACAGTGACAACTGAGAAAGGTAAATTGGGGTGACGTGCTGACAGTGAGGAAGGTTATCGATGGTTTCTGTGTTGGGGACACATGTCTTATTCTTCAGCATAGAGGGTAACTGTTTCCATAGGCTTCAAAATGAAATTCTTCCCGTCTGGGTTGCCGTCATAAGAATGACCGTTCAGTCGGACAGTTCTTGATCTTGGATTCACCAAATTGGGAGACATGCCAGTCCAATGATTTATAAAAAACGTTTCCACATCGCCTCGAATCGGAGGCGAACGTAAATGAAACAATCAGTGCGTTGAAAAGCATCGGTCGCCGTTATTCTGGAGAACGGAGGCAAAACGACGACAACAAACCAGAAAGTCACGGTATTGCTAAAAAAAAAACGGCTGATCAAGTCAACTATTCGTATCGATACGAAAACGGTCCAAAGATAAATCCGTGCAAGAATCCCAACTTTTGCGAGTCGTCTGTCCTATTTGATCGGAAAAGCAGCGAGTTGCTACTCCACCGAGTCGGTCAGCTGCCGTCTGTGTAAAGTCCTAGAAACCCGTCCCAACCGGCAGAGTCACCGGACATGGACCTTGTCTTCCTGGTGCACAGTGATAACCGTGTTGTCTAAGTCCGTCTGATAGCCAGCTGCGTCTTATTACTTGTTCAGCCCACAACAGTAAATGGTGTTGACGTTGAACGCTATTCATCCACCAGCCACAGCTCTGGTTGTTTCCCATAATGCCAAGTACCAGATCATGTGACTTACTACCGTTCTGGCCTATGAACCACAGCGGAATAAACCCACCTGACTCTCGCTCTCTGTACACACTAAACAAACCAGACTCTCTCTCTCTCTCTCTCGCTCTCTGTACACACTAAACCCACCAGACTCTCTCTGTACACACTAAACCCACCAGAATCTCTCTCTCTGTACACACTAAACCCACCAGACTCTCTCTGTACACACTAAACCCACCAGACTCTCTCTGTACACACTAAACCAACCAGACTCTCTCTGTACACACTAAACCCACCAGACTCTCTCTGTACACACTAAACCCACCAGACTCTCTCTGTACACACTAAACCCACCAGACTCTCTCTCTCTGTACACACTAAATCCACCAGAATCTCTCTCTCTGTACACACTAAACCCACCAGAATCTCTCTCTCTGTACACACTAAACCCACCAGACTCTCTCTGTACACACTAAACCCACCAGACTCTCTCTCTCTCTGTACACACTAAACCCACCAGACTCTCTCTGTACACACTAAACCCACCAGACTCTCTCTCTCTGTACACACTAAACCCACCAGACTCTCTCTGTACACACTAAACCCACCAGACTCTCTCTGTACACACTAAACCCACCAGACTCTCTCTGTACACACTAAACCCACCAGACTCTCTCTCTGTACACACTAAACCCACCAGACTCTCTCTGTACACACTAAACCCACCAGAATCTCTCTCTCTGTACACACTAAACCCACCAGACTCTCTCTGTACACACTAAACCCACCTGACTCTCTCTGTACACACTAAACAAACCAGACTCTCTCTGTACACACTAAACCCACCAGACTCTCTCTCTCTGTACACACTAAACCCACCAGAATCTCTCTGTACACACTAAACAAACCAGACTCTCTCTGTACACACTAAACCCACCAGACTCTCTCTCTCTGTACACACTAAACCCACCAGAATCTCTCTGTACACACTAAACCCACCAGACTCTCTCTGTACACACTAAACCCACCAGACTCTCTCTGTACACACTAAACCCATCAGAATCTCTCTCTCTGTACACACTAAACCCACCAGAATCTCTCTCTCTGTACACACTAAACAAACCAGACTCTCTCTGTACACACTAAACCCACCAGAATCTCTCTCTCTGTACACACTAAACCAACCAGACTCTCTCTCTCTGTACACACTAAACCCACCAGAATATCTCTCTCTGTACACACTAAACCCACCAGACTCTCTCTGTACACACTAAACCCACCTGACTCTCTCTCTCTGTACACACTAAACCCACCATGTCTCGTTGGACAAAACCAAACAGTACTGATATAGACTAGCACAGTACGAGTTATACACTGAAACCCAATCAAACAGGGAAATGGTTCCAATCGGTGTTCCACCTTTATTTAAGTAAAGAACAAGAACAAATAGTTATTTACAATGACAGCCTACACCGGTCAAACCCTAGAAACACAGGTGAGTTATCAATATATTCAGCCTCTATTTACTCTCACATTCGAAAAAAGCTAATTAGCATCAAAGAAAACATCACTGAAGACTACAAATCCCTGCAGGTCATCTGACACCTTTACTAACACGTGTTGTGTCCATTTAAAACTTGCACAAGACAGTTCACAGAATTGTCGATTTAAAGACATTTTACCAATTTAATCATAACATATAGATAGTTAAGATTATCAAGGCATTTGTACCTCTTTATGATAGCCTCATTATCAAGGCATTTGTACCTCTTTATGATAGCCTCATTATCAAGGCATTTGTACCTCTTTATGATAGCCTCATTATCAAGGCATTTGTACCTCTTTATGATAGCCTCATTATCAAGGCATTTGTACCTCTTTATGATAGCCTCATTATCAAGGCATTTGTACTCTTTATGATAGCCTCATTATCAAGGCATTTGTACCTCTTTATGATAGCCTCATTATCAAGGCATTTGTACCTCTTTATGATAGCCTCATTATCAAGGCATTTGTACCTCTTTTATGATAGCCTCATTATCAAGGCATTTGTACCTCTTTATGATAGCCTCATTATCAAGGCATTTGTACCTCTTTATGATAGCCTCATTATCAAGGCATTTGTACCTCTTTATGATAGCCTCATTATCAAGGCATTTGTACCTCTTTATGATAGCCTCATTATCAAGGCATTTGTACCTCTTTATGATAGCCTCATTATCAAGGCATTTGTACCTCTTTATGATAGCCTCATTATCAAGGCATTTGTACCTCTTTATGATAGCCTCATTATCAAGGCATTTGTACCTCTTTATGATAGCCTCATTATCAAGGCATTTGTACCTCTTTATGATAGCCTCATTATCAAGGCATTTGTACCTCTTTATGATAGCCTCATTATCAAGGCATTTATACTTCTTTATGATAGCCTCATTTTTATTGGGGGGGGGGGGGGGATACAAGCAATGTCAGACTAAGTCTACACGAAACACAGCCCTTATTTTAAATGTTTCTAAAATCCCCTATTGGGAAAAAAATGATTGGAACCATTTCCTTGTTTGACCACTAGGTTTTATGGGTATTATGACTCATACTGTGGTACTCTGTACTAACAAGATACACATCCTCTTTGGTAAAGTTTGACAGCTGTTGGCATCCAATATGTTGCATTTGCGCACCCCCTAACTCAAATCAAATCAAATTTATTTATATAGCCCTTCGTACATCAGCTGATATCTCAAAGTGCTGTACAGAAACCCAGCCTAAAACCCCAAACAGCAAACAATGCAGGTGTAGAAGCACGGTGGCTAGGAAAAACTCCCTAGAAAGGCCAAAACCTAGGAAGAAACCTAGAGAGGAACCAGGCTATGTGGGGTGCTCTTCTGGCTGTGCCGGGTGGAGATTATAACAGAACATGGCCAGTTTATAGTATAGATCAATTACACTTTGTGATACAAAATGGGAAAGGGGAAGCGAGAAAAAAGTTAAATGACCTAACAGAGGAGCCCTGACCTAACAGAGGGGCCCGGACCTAACAGAGGGGCCCTGACCTAACAGAGGAGCCCGGACCTGACCTAACAGAGGAGCCCGGACCTGACCTAACAGAGGAGCCCGGACCTAACAGAGGAGCCCCGACCTAACAGAGGAGCCCGGACCTAACAGAGGAGCCCTGACCTAACAGAGGAGCCCTGACCTAACAGAGGAGCCCGGACCTAACAGAGGAGCCCTGACCTAACAGAGGAGCCCGGACCTAACAGAGGAGCCCTGACCTAACAGAGGAGCCCTGACCTAACAGAGGGGCCCTGACCTAACAGAGGAGCCCTGACCTAACAGAGGAGCCCTGACCTAACAGAGGAGCCCAGACCTAACAGAGGAGTTAAATAAATTTAGTTAAATAAAAAAATTACATGTTTAAATGACTCTACCAACTAACCATCAGGTCATTCAACTACTTTAAACCCAATGTGTCAAGTAATTATCTTTTTGTTTTCTCATGATTTGGTTGGGTCTAATTGTGCTGTTGTCCTGGGGCTCTGTGGGGTCTGTTTGTGAACAGAGCCCCAGGACCAGCTTGCTTAGGGGACTCTTCTCCAGGTTCATCTCTCTGTAGGTGATGGCTTTGTTATGGAATGTTTGGGAATCACTTCCTTTTAGGTGGTTGTAGAATTTAACGGCTCTTTTCGGGATTTGGATAATTATCCGGTATCTTCCTAATTCTGCTCTGCACGCATTATTTGGTGTCATGTCATTATTGTAATTCCGTTTGAATATTCGATGAGGGGTGTTGACGTCAACTGCCTGTATTCAGTGGAGATGCTTTGCTGTAGCCTCACAACCATGAATATGCATGAACATCTCGAGGCAACTCCGATATAAATGTTTTTCTCAAAATTGCCGGGAATTTCCTACTTATATCAGTACACTCATAACTTAATCATTACGAAACGTATATTTGAGCAAATAAAACTCACGTAGCAAATAAGCCATTCATTTTATGTCGACCAAATTCGAGACATTCCCTCATTAGCCTCCATACAAAAACTCCTTGCATGGTGTACGAAACAACGAGAATACGCCACCTGCTGGAAGAAGACAGATTTTCCGCCGAGTTGGGCCTCTCTCTCTCCGTCTTCCTTCCTGTCCTCAACAACTGCAGCTTGATGTCGGAACCAAAGCATTGTGGGATACCTTTTTTTATTTATTTTTTAAAGAATAACGTAAACAAATGAAATATTAATACAATATGGCTAATGTAATTATCTAGATGTTACTGTAATATATAGCCCACAATGTGTCTAGGCTACACATGGGTTGCTGTAGGGGCCATTTTAGAGGCTTAACCTGTGTTTGAGAAACCAGCCCTTAATGAGCAAGTTCCCCAGACACCAGCCACGGGGTTAATACCAATTGCATTTGACTGCTGGGCATGTTGTTCACCCAGTAATGTATGGGAACTGGTTTACATGTGCAGAGCATTCAGACTCCTGACTGTTTACACATTTTGTTACGTTACAGCCTTATTCTAAAATGTATTTAAAATAAAAAAATAAAAATCTTCATCAATTTACACACATGGGGTATTGTGATGTCATTATGGGATATTGTGTTGTCATTATAGGGTATTGTGATGTCATTATGGGGTATTGTGATGTCATTTTAGGGTATTGTGATGTCATTAGGGTATTGTGATGTCATTTTAGGGTATTGTGATGTCATTTTAGGGTATTGTGATGTCATTAGGGTATTGTGATGTCATTTTAGGGTATTGTGATGTCATTAGGGTATTGTGATGTCATTTTAGGGTATTGTGATGTCATTAGGGTATTGTGATGTCATTAGGGTATTGTGATGTCATTAGGGTATTGTGATGTCATTTTAGGGTATTGTGATGTCATTTTAGGGTATTGTGATGTCATTTTAGGGTATTGTGATGTCATTTTAGGGTATTGTGATGTCATTAGGGTATTGTGATGTCATTTTAGGGTATTGTGATGTCATTTTAGGGTATTGTGATGTCATTTTAGGGTATTGGTCATTTTAGGGTATTGTGATTGTGATGTCATTTTAGGGTATTGTGATGTCATTAGGGTATTGTGATGTCATTAGGTATTGTGATGTCATTAGGGTTTGGGTATTGTGATGTCATTAGGGTATTGTGATGTCATTAGGGTATTGTGATGTCATTAGGGTATTGTGATGTCATTAGGGTATTGTGATGTCATTAGGGTATTGTGATGTCATTAGGGTATTGTGATGTCATTAGGGTATTGTGATGTCATTTTAGGGTATTGTGATGTCATTAGGGTATTGTGATGTCATTAGGGTATTGTGATGTCATTAGGGTATTGTGATGTCATTAGGGTATTGTGATGTCATTAGGGTATTGTGATGTCATTAGGGTATTGTGATGTCATTATAGGGTATTGTGATGTCATTATAGGGTATTGTGATGTCATTATAGGGTATTGTGATGTCATTAGGGTATTGTGATGTCATTAGGGTATTGTGATGTCATTGATGAGGATTTATTATTTATTTAATCCCTTTTAGAATAAGGTTATAATGTAACAAAAATGTGTGAAAAAGTCAAGGGGTCTGAATACTTTCTGAATGCTCTGTACATGTAAAACAGTTCCCATACATTACTGGGTTACTTATTACTCTGAGTTCATCCACTCACAGAAAAGAAGGCATCAACCTAGCAGTAAAACACATCAATATCTTCAGACAAATAGCAAAAGAAGCACAAACAAAACTAAAGATGACAACTGATTGTAAAACTATCAGGAAAAACACAGCAAACCAAAAGTACAGAAACCCAAATAATGGTGAATTACGCCTTCATTACTGTGAGCCTTTAAAAACTCTCAGAACCAACAAGCCCAGTACAGTGCAAGCAACAGACACCAAGGAGTACGGAAACACAACTTCTGGCAACAACAAAAATAGAAAATCCAAACAAGAATTAATAGATGATCAACATTCATTGGACTCCCCAAAAACTTCAAGCATGCGGACCTGATGACATCCTAAATGAGATGCTCACATTCACTAGCGCAACATTTCAATTGGCTATATGAAAACTGATCCTGAGTGTAGATTATTTCCCGGACATCTAGAATCAACGACTCAATAACTCCAATCTTTAAGAACGGAGACAAATTTGACCATAAAAATTGCAGAGGCATTAGTGTGAACAGTAACCTGGGGAAGGTTTTCTGCAGTATTATAAATGTAAGAGTGGGCTTCCCGAGTGGCGTAGCGGTCTAAGGCATCAGTGTTTGAGGCATCACTACAGCTCCGCGTTCGATAACAGGTTGTGTTACAGCCGGCCGTAACTAGGAGACCCATGAGGCGGCCCACAATTGGCCCAGCGTCGTCCGGGTTAGGGGAGGGTTTGGCCCAGCGTCGTCCGGGTTAGGGGAGGGTTTGGCCCAGCGTCGTCCGGGTTAGAGGAGGGTTTGGCCCAGCGTCGTCCGGGTTAGGGGAGGGTTTGGCCCAGCGTCGTCCGGGTTAGGGGAGGGTTTGGCCCAGCGTCGTCCGGGTTAGGGGAGGGTTTGGCCCAGCGTCGTCCGGGTTAGTGGTTTGGCCCAGCGTCATCCGGGTTAGGGGAGGGTTTGGCCCAGCGTCGTCCGGGTTAGGGGAGGGTTGGGCCCAGCGTCGTCCGGGTTAGGACAGGGTTTGGCCCAGCGTCGCCCGGGTTAGAGGAGGGTTTGGCCCAGCGTCGTCCGGGTTAGAGGAGGGTTTGGCCCAGCGTCGTCCGGGTTAGGGAGGGTTTGGCCCAGCGTCGTCCGGGTTAGGGAGGGTTTGGCCCAGCGTCGTCCGGGTTAGGGAGGGTTTGGCCCAGCGTCGTCCGGGTTAGGGGAGGGTTGGGCCCAGCGTCGTCCGGGTTAGGACAGGGTTTGGCCCAGCGTCTCCCGGGTTAGAGGAGGGTTTGGCCCAGCGTCGTCCGGGTTAGGGAGGGTTTGGCCCAGCGTCGTCCGGGTTAGGGGAGGGTTTGGCCCAGCGTCGTCCGGGTTAGGGAGGGTTTGGCCCAGCGTCGTCCGGGTTAGGGGAGGGTTTGGCCCAGCGTCGCCCGGGTTAGAGGAGGGTTTGGCCCAGCGTCGTCCGGGTTAGGGGAGGGTTTGGCCCAGCGTCGTCCGGGTTAGGGGAGGGTTTGGCCCAGCGTCGTCCGGGTTAGGGGAGGGTTTGGCCCAGCGTCGTCCGGGTTAGGGGAGGGTTTGGCCCAGCGTCGTCCGGGTTAGGGGAGGGTTTGGCCGAACGAGCTCTAGTAACTCCCTGTTGGTGGCTGGGTGCCTGCAAGCTGACTCCGGTCGGCAGTTGGATGGCGTTTCCTCTGACACATTGGTGCGTCTGGCTTCCGGGTTAAGAGAGCAGTGTGTCAAGAAGCAGTGCAGCTTGGCAGGGTCGAGTTTCAGAGGATAGGTGGCTCTCGACTGTCACCTCTCCCGAGACCGTAGGAGAGTTGCAGCGATGGGACTGTAACTACCAATTGGATACTTCGAAAAATAGGTGTTTTTTACAATTTAATTGTAAGAGTTATAAACTTCCTTAATAAGCACAATGTCTTGATTAAAAGCAAGATTGGATTTATACCAATACATAGCACGATCAATCATATTTACACACTACAATATTACCAAAATGCACGCTTGCTTTATCGACTTCAAAACAGCATTTGATTTTATTTGGCATACATGACTGTTCTACAAAGTTATTGAAAGTGGTGTAGGGGGTAAAACATGACATAATTAAATCAATGTCTACTGGCAATACATGCAGCATCAAAATGATTGAGTCTTTGAATGAAGAGGGACATAAAATACAACACCCACATCACACACTGCCACCTGGTGGGCACTGGAAATACAACACCCACATCACACTGCCTCCTGGTGGGCACTGGAAATACAACACCCACATCACACACTGCTTCCTGGTGGGCACTGGAAATACAACACCCACATCACACTGCCTCCTGGTGGGCACTGGAAATACAACACCCACATCACACTGCCTCCTGGTGGGCACTGAAAATACAACACCCACATCACACTGCCTCCTGGTGGGCACTGAAAATACAACACCCACATCACACTGCCTCCTGGTGGGCACTGGAAATACAACACCCACATCACACTGCCTCCTGGTGGGCACTGGAAATACAACACCCACATCACATACTGCTTCCTGGTGGGCACTGGAAATACAATCATAATAATATTGCTGTCTGATATTGGGGATCCAGTCTGGAGGTGGGATGCAGTCTTGCTGTCTGGAGGTGGGATGCAGTCTTGCTGTCTGGAGGTGGGATCCAGTCTTGCTGTCTGGAGGTGGGATGCAGTCTTGCTGTCTGGAGATGGGATCCAGTCTTGCTGTCTGGAGGTGGGATGCAGTCTTGCTGTCTGGAGGTGGGATCCAGTCTTGCTGTCTGGAGGTGGGATGCAGTCTTGCTGTCTGGAGATGGGATCCAGTCTTGCTGTCTGGAGATTGGGATGCAGTCAGTTGGGGTATATTTCTACCTACCATAGAAGACCGTAGGAGAGTTGTAATTGTGCAATAGGATACACACTACATTTGAACTAGGGCCCATAAAATGGAATAGGGTGCCATTTGAAGTCAGAAGTTTACATACACCTTAGCCAACTACATTTAAATTCAGTTTTTCACAATTCCTGACATTTAATCAGAGTAAAAATTCCCTGTTTTAGGTCAGTTAGATCACCACTTTATTTTAAGAACGTGAAATGTCAGAATAATAGTAGGGAGAATTATTTATTTCAGCTTTTATTTCTTTCATCACATTCCCAGTGGGTCAGAAGTTTACATACCCTCAGTTAGTATTTGGTAGCATTGCCTTTAAACTGTTTAACTTGGGTCAAACATTTCGGGTAGCCTTCCACAAGCTTCCCACAACAGGTTGGGTGAATATTGGCCCAAAATCAGTCAGGTTTCTAGGCCTCCTTGCTCGCACACGCTTTTTCAGTTTTGCCCACAAATTATCTATTAGATTGAGGTCAGTGCTTTGTGATGGCCACTCCAATACCTTGACTTTGTTGTCCTTAAGCCATTTTGCCACAACTTTGGAAGTGTGTTTGGGGTCATTGTCCATTTGGAAGACCCATTTGCGGCCAAGCTTTAACTTCCTGACTGATGTCTTGAGATGTTGCTTCAATATATCCACATATTTTTTCTAGCCTTTCAGGTTATGTCGATATAGGACTCGTTTTACTGTGGATATAGATACTTATGCCAAACAGTTCTATTTTTGTTTCATCTCCAGCATCAAAAGTATGATATTTTCACAAGGTTCTTTGCGGTTTTGTTGTTCTGTGATTCATTTGCACTTTTCGTTTTACTGTGGATATAGATACTTATGTACCTGTTTCCTCCCATCTTCACAAGGTTCTTTGCTGTTGTTCTGTGAGACAGAACGTCCCTCTAGGAGACAGAACGCGTCTCCTTCCTGAGAGGTAATACGGCTGAGTGGTCCCTCTAGGAGACAGAACGCGTCTCCTTCCTGAGAGGTAATACGGCTGAGTGGTCCCTCTAGGAGACAGAACGCGTCTCCTTCCTGAGAGGTAATACGGCTGAGTGGTCCCTCTAGGAGACAGAACGCGTCTCCTTCCTGAGAGGTAATG
>NC_088402.1:2492438-2499938 GCF_034236695.1 Oncorhynchus nerka
AGGGAATAGGGTTCCTTAGGGCTCTGGTCTAAAGTAGTGCACTATATAGGGAATAGGGTCCCATAGGGCTCTGGTCTAAAGTAGTGCACTATGTAGGGAATAGAGTGCCATCTGGGATGCAACCTGGGGATCAATACATCACTTTATACTCCTTTTCGACTTTGGCCGGAGCTGTCCAGAGCGCCTCCAATACTTGAGGAACTGCGTACAGTCTCCTTTATGAAACAACAGTCTCCTTTATGAAACAACAGTCTCCTTTATGAAACAACAGTCTCCTTTATGAAACAACAGTCTCCTTTATGAAACAACAGTCTCCTTTATGGAACAAAAGTCTCCTTTATGGAACAAAAGTCTCCTTTATGGAACAAAAGTGGCCCGGATTCAAAATGGTTACTCAAAGTGGACTGGGATCTGTATTGAATAGAAGTGGAGAGTGCATTCACACACACACACACACACACACACACACACACACACACACACACACACACACACACACCAGTAGACTGTTGGAGATGGAGACATTTCACCAGCAGGTGTTCTGATAGGCTAACTAAATAGCTAACGAAATAAGACAAAATGTTGCTCGTTAACTGTTTAGCTACAGAGTTAAGCATTAATGTCGCGGACTCATTGTCACCTGTCCACCGACGCTGTTATGGGAAACCGGGGACTACCTCTATTAAATCACAAGGATATGCCATAAGAACATTTTAAGAATAGCCCAATTGACTAATTGCTTCCACGCTGAGCATAGATCTCCCAAGAGACAGGAATATTTGAGGCTTTGTAAGGTTATAGATCAACTTGTCTTAGTTAGCTACCTTGAAGTATTATCCACGTTATCCCCTTTGAATGAAGGAATCGTTCATTAAAACAAAGTATTGTTGCAACCATCCACCAGGACAGCTACTGGGAGTGCAGGCTTTTATTCCAGCCCTGGTCTAATACACTACACTGTAGCCTCAACACCAGCCCTGGTCTAATACACTGTAGCCTCAACACCAGCCCTGGTGTTACACTACACTGTAGCCTCAACACCAGGGCTGGTCTAATGACACTACAGTGTAGTGCCTCAACATCAGCCCTGGTCTAATACAGTGTAGCCTCAACACCAGCCCTGGTGTTGAGGCTACAGTGTAGTGTAACACCAGCCCTGGTGTTGACACTGTAGTGTCAACACCAGCCCTGGTCTAATACACTACAGTGTAGCCTCAACACCAGCCCTGGTGTTGACACTACAGTGTAGCCTCAACACCAGCCCTGGTGTTAATACACTGTAGCCTCAACACCAGGGCTGGTGTTAATACACTGTATTAGACCAGGGCTGGTGTTAATACAGTGTAGCCTCAACACCAGCCCTGGTCTAATACACTGTAGTGTCAACACCAGGGCTGGTGTTGAGGCTACACTGTAGACCAGGGCTGGTGTTGACCAGCCCTGGTCTAATACACAGTGTAGTGTATTCAAGACCAGCCCTGGTCTAATACACTGTAGCCTCAACACCAGCCCTGGTCTAATACACTGTAGCCATTCAACACCAGCCCTGGCAACCTAATACACTACACTGTAGCCTCAACATCAGCCCTGGTCTAATACACTACACTGTAGCCTCAACACCAGCCCTGGTCTAATACACTACACTGTAGCCTCAACACCAGCCCTGGTCTAATACACTGTAGCCTCAACATCAGCCCTGGTCTAATACACTACACTGTAGCCTCAACACCAGCCCTGGTCTAATACACTGTAGCCTCAACACCAGCCCTGGTCTAATACACTACACTGTAGCCTCAACACCAGCCCTGGTCTAATACACTGTAGCCTCAACACCAGCCCTGGTCTAATACACTACACTGTAGCCTCAACATCAGCCCTGGTCTAATACACTACACTGTAGCCTCAACACCAGCCCTGGTCTAATACACTACACTGTAGCCTCAACACCAGCCCTGGTCTAATACACTGTAGCCTCAACACCAGCCCTGGTCTAATACACTACACTGTAGCCTCAACACCAGCCCTGGTCTAATACACTGTAGCCTCAACACCAGCCCTGGTCTAATACACTGTAGCCTCAACACCAGCCCTGGTCTAATACACTACACTGTAGCCTCAACAACAGCCCTGGTCTAATACACTGTAGCCTCAACACCAGCCCTGGTCTAATACACTACACTGTAGCCTCAACACCAGCCCTGGTCTAATACACTGTAGCCTCAACACCAGCCCTGGTCTAATACACTGTAGCCTCAACACCAGCCCTGGTCTAATACACTGTAGCCTCAACACCAGCCCTGGTCTAATACACTACACTGTAGCCTCAACACCAGCCCTGGTCTAATACACTACACTGTAGCCTCAACACCAGCCCTGGTCTAATACACTGTAGCCTCAACACCAGCCCTGGTCTAATACACTGTAGCCTCAACACCAGCCCTGGTCTAATACACTGTAGCCTCAACACCAGCCCTGGTCTAATACACTGTAGCCTCAACACCAGCCCTGGTCTAATACACTGTAGCCTCAACACCAGCCCTGGTCTAATACACTGTAGCCTCAACACCAGCCCTGGTCTAATACACTGTAGCCTCAACACCAGCCCTGGTCTAATACACTGTAGCCTCAACACCAGCCCTGGTCTAATACACTACACTGTAGCCTCAACATCAGCCCTGGTCTAATACACTACACTGTAGCCTCAACACCAGCCCTGGTCTAATACACTACACTGTAGCCTCAACACCAGCCCTGGTCTAATACACTGTAGCCTCAACATCAGCCCTGGTCTAATACACTACACTGTAGCCTCAACACCAGCCCTGGTCTAATACACTGTAGCCTCAACACCAGCCCTGGTCTAATACACTACACTGTAGCCTCAACACCAGCCCTGGTCTAATACACTGTAGCCTCAACACCAGCCCTGGTCTAATACACTGTAGCCTCAACACCAGCCCTGGTCTAATACACTACACTGTAGCCTCAACATCAGCCCTGGTCTAATACACTACACTGTAGCCTCAACACCAGCCCTGGTCTAATACACTACACTGTAGCCTCAACACCAGCCCTGGTCTAATACACTGTAGCCTCAACACCAGCCCTGGTCTAATACACTACACTGTAGCCTCAACACCAGCCCTGGTCTAATACACTACACTGTCGCCTCAACACCAGCCCTGGTCTAATACACTACACTGTAGCCTCAACATCAGCCCTGGTCTAATACACTACACTGTAGCCTCAACACCAGCCCTGGTCTAATACACTGTAGCCTCAACACCAGCCCTGGTCTAATACACTGTAGCCTCAACATCAGCCCTGGTCTAATACACTGTAGCCTCAACACCAGCCCTGGTCTAATACACTACACTGTAGCCTCAACATCAGCCCTGGTCTAATACACTACACTGTAGCCTCAACATCAGCCCTGGTCTAATACACTACACTGTAGCCTCAACACCAGCACTGGTCTAATACACTGTAGCCTCAACACCAGTCCTGGTCTAATACACTACACTGTAGCCTCAACACCAGCCCTGGTCTAATACACTACACTGTAGCCTCAACATCAGCCCTGGTCTAATACACTACACTGTAGCCTCAACACCAGCCCTGGTCTAATACACTGTAGCCTCAACACCAGTCCTGGTCTAATACACTACACTGTAGCCTCAACATCAGCCCTGGTCTAATACACTGTAGCCTCAACTCCAGCCCTGGTCTAATACACTACACTGTAGCCTCAACACCAGCCCTGGTCTAATACACTACACTGTAGCCTCAACACCAGCCCTGGTCTAATACACTGTAGCCTCAACATCAGCCCTGGTCTAATACACTGTAGCCTCAACACCAGCCCTGGTCTAATACACTGTAGCCTCAACACCAGCCCTGGTCTAATACACTACACTGTAGCCTCAACATCAGCCCTGGTCAACAGGACTTTGATAAGAGGACTCTGGTGTGTATCAGGGCTTGATGAAAAGCCTGCAAACCCAGTATCTCACTAGACTGAGGGTTGAGCGTTTGATACAGCATTATAACACTGTAGTTATTTTACTTTATGGGGGGTTAAGTGCCTTGATCGAGGGCACAATGGCAGGAGATAGTAGGACTACGTGGGATCAGAGACCAGCAGACGTCTCCTGTCAATACCACATTTACTTCTTCGCGTAGGATATATAGAGACGCCAATTATTGGTCATGGAAGTGTGGTTCAAAGTCAAGATACAGTTGAAGTCTGAAGTTTACATCCATTTAGGTTGGAGTCATTAAAACTAGTTTACATCCACTTAGGTTGGAGTCATTAAAACTAGTTTACATACACTTAGGTTGGAGTCATTAAAACTAGTTTACATCCACTTAGGTTGGAGTCATTAACACTAGTTTACATACACTTAGGTTGGAGTCATTAAAACTAGTTTACATACACTTAGGTTAGGAGTCATTAAAACTAGTTTACAGCCACTTAGGTTGGAGTCATTAAAACTGGTTTACATCCACTTAGGTTGGAGTCATTAAAACTGGTTTACATCCACTTAGGTTGGAGTCATTAAAACTTGTTTTTCAACCACTCCACACATTTCTTGTTAACAAACTATAGTTTTGGCAAGTCAGTTAGGACACCTACTTTGTGCAGGACATAAGTCATTTTTCCAACAATTGTTTACAGACAGATTATTTCACTTATAATTCACTGTATCACAATTCCAGTGGGTCAGAAGTTTACATACACTAAGTTGACTGTGCCTTTCAACAGCTTGGAAAATTCCAGAAATTGATGTCATGGCTTTAGAAGCTTCTGATAGGCTAATTGACATAATTTGAGTCAATTGGAGGTGTACCTGTGGATGTATTTCAAGGCCTACCTTCAAACTCAGTGCCCTTTTTGCTTGACATCATGGGAAAATGAAAAGAAATCAGCCAAGACCTCAGAAAACAAATGGTAGACCTCCTAATGAATCCCAGAACAACAGCAAAGGACCTTGTGAAGATGCTGGAGGAAACAGGTACAAAATATCTTATATCCACAGTAAAAGTCCCATATCGACATAACCTGAAAGGCCGCTCAGCAAGGAAGAAGCCACTGCTCCAAAACCGCCATAAAAAAGCCAGACTACGGTTTGCAACTGCACATGGGGACAAGGATTGTACTTTTTGGAGAAATGTCCTCTGGTCTGATGAAACAAAAATAGAATTGTTTGGCCATAATGACCATCGTTATGTTTGGAGGAAAAAGGGGGAGGCTTGCAAGCCGAAGAACACCATCCCAACCGTGAAGCACGGGGGTGGCAGCATCATGTTGTGGGGGTGCTTTGCTGCAGGAGGGACTGGTGCACATCACAAAATAGATGGCCTCATGAGGTAGGAAAATCAGTCAGGAAGTTAAAGCTTGGTCGCAAATGAGTCTTCCAAATGGACAATGACGCCAATCATACTTCCAAAGTTGTGGCAAAATGGCTTAAGGACAGCAAAGTCAAGGTATTGGAGTGGCCATCACAAAGCCCTGACCTCAATCCTATAGAATTGGGGGGCAGAAATGAAAAAGCGTGTGCGAGCAAGGAGGCCTACAAACCTGACTCAGTTACACCAGCTCTGTCAGGAAAAATGGGCCAAAATTCACCCAACTTATTGTGGGAAGCTTGTGGAAGGCTACCCAAAACATTTGACCCAAGTTAAACAATTTAAAGGCAATGCTACCAAATACTAATTGAGTGTATGTGAACTTCTGACCCACTGGGAATGTGATGAAAGAAATATAAGCTGAAATAAATCATTCTCTCTACTATTATTCTGACATTTCACGTTCTTAAAATAAAGTGGTGATCTAACTGACCTAAAACAGGGAATTTTTACTAGGATTAAATGTCAGGAATTGTGAAGAACTGAGTTTAAATGTAGTTGGCTAAGGTGTATGTAAACTTCCGACTTCAACTGTAAGTCATGGAAAAGTCACGATAAGTCATGGAAAAGTCACGACAAGTCATGGAGAAGTCACGACGAGTCATGGAGAAGTCACGCATGGAGAAGTCACGACGAGTCATGGAGAAGTCACGACGAGTCATGGAGAAGTCACGACGAGTCATGGAGAAGTCACGACGAGTCATGGAGAAGTCACGACGAGTCATGGAGAAGTCACAACGATTCATGGAGAAGTCACGACGAATCATGGAGAAGTCACGACGAGTCATGGAGAAGTCACGACGAGTCATGGAGAAGTCACGACGAGTCTTGGAAAAGTCACGACGAGTCATGGAGAAGTCACGACGATTCATGGAGAAGTCACGACGAGTCATGGAGAAGTCACGACGAGTCATGGAGAAGTCACGACGAGTCATGGAGAAGTCACGACGAGTCATGGAGAAGTCACTCCAAGTCATGGAAAAGTCACTTCCGAGTCATGGAAAAGTCCTGAAATTCCATCTGTCAAGCTGTGTATGAACCCTTAACAATAATCAGAAGTCTCTGTAGCATATTGTCATTTGGGAATATCTGTGAATGGATCAACTTGAAAAAAAAACAGCCCAAGTCAAGCACTGAGAACCACACACACAGTCTTTGCCTTATTAGCCTGGTCCCAGACTTGAGAACCACACACACAGTCTTTGCCTTATTAGCCTGGTCCCAGACTTGAGAACCATACACAGTCTTTGCCTTATTAGCCTCGTCCCAGACTTGAGAACCACACACACGGTCTTTGCCTTATTAGCCTGGTCCCAGACTTGAGAACCATACACAGTCTTTGCCTTATTAGCCTGGTCCCAGATCGGTTTGTGCTGTCTTGCCAAACTCATATGATCAGTGTCGTTGGCAAGACTACAAAACACATTTATTAAGCGTCTCAGTGTAGGAGTGCTGTTTTGCCTTTTTGATTATAAGGATTGGACAAGGGAGACCTGATCCTAGACCAGCACTACCACTCTGAGATACTTTATGAATACAGGCTAGTCTCTAATAGGCCAGAAGGTGTTGACTGCTGCTCAGAGGGCACACTGATTGGCCACATACGAGGAAGGCGTTTCCACAGTGGCCACAGACCACCCTCGTGCCCTCAGGCTGGACTGGCAGGGCTGGCGGCTGCTCCTCTGGAATCACCATCACCGGGCTCAGGTTGATGATGCGTCTGCTGTAGGGGGCGGGGCACACAGAGGGGGAGGAGTTACCATACAGTAGTGATGGGATCGTTTTTGTTTACCCATGTTTCCCAGGTAAGTGGTACTATTGTCAGTTTGTTATTGGATTCATGGTCTTGAACATTTCCGTATTGAAGAACATCCATCAGGCTGTTTTAAAAAGGCTTTGGCTGTTTCTTAGAACATCTACTGGACTCTAGACCAGCAAGGTTTCATCTACTGGACTCTAGACCAGCAAGGGTTTATCTACTGGACTCTAGACCAGCAAGGGTTCATCTACTGGACTCTAGACCAGCAAGGGGACTTAGACCAGCAAGGTTTCATCTACTGGACTCTAGACCAGCAAGGGTTTATCTACTGG